>NC_056731.1:1307351378-1307478878 GCF_019279795.1 Protopterus annectens | reverse complement strand
CCACCACCTTGTCCCCAGACTACCAACACACATCCATATGTGGCTTGACATAGTATGGTAGACCACCAGATAACCCTCGATTGGTGGACTGTACCTAGGCCTACATCAACTGTGCAAAGTACCCATGTACAGACACCGATGTATAATTTATTATGCAATGCAATAATACCACTGTTTGTAACCAGCTGAGTTGTAAACATACCAGGGTCCCTCAGATGTTGTCATCATTAACACGGTTGACTGTTGCTGTACACCAGTAAACAACACCCTCATGGTTGGATATGACCTAACTGTTCCTGCCCTGGATATGTACATCCCACACTCATACAACATAAATGACATTACCATAGCTTTCATTATCCTTTCTACATATAGGTGGCTACAGTCATTACACACATGCATATGGCAGATAGCATGCTAACAGTACATAAGATTTGATATCTATGTTAACAGAGGTAATATTCCCTATCTACTGGTCTCCCATGATACCTATCATATCATACAACACCCCATGTGGCATGTATGTCTTTAGCCATGTCCACCTAATGCAATGCCTACAAACATACCCAAATAACAGGATCCTAGGACCTACACAAGGCCTGTATTGACAAACTCAGGGAAATGCAGCTCTGTTCTGTATGTTCCTGAGTAGTCACAGGTGATATGTTCATGACATGTACAGCCATGTGTGGCAACAGCTACTACATATACCCCATGTCAACAATTGCAAGCCATGCATGCTGTGTGCTGCCTGGACATTAGCCTTAGTACCATAATAGTCAGTACATGCTGGGGTGAGATCTTTACAAGCCACAGACCTTGCACATGCTTGAATGAGTGTACTGCCTAGCTCTAACAGAGCACGTTGCTGGAACTCTTCCAGTAAACATGAGGTGTGTGTGGCAAATATGATGCACACTGTTGACCATTACAGTGCCCTGGCTTCACCATGGCACTGTCAAGTAACAGTTTGTAGGAACATGACATGGAATAATGCTCTGTGTGTCTCACTGATATGTGCTGTTGTCATATATGTACACTTGGCTACTCGGTGAAGGTGGTGGTGTCCTACCAGTACATGAATACAACATCCATTATGGTGTAATGCTCAGCTATGTTTCACACATGGCGTGGGGAAGGTGTGGAATGTATCCTCTTGACCTGCTAGTGCACTTACTGATGTAGACCGCATATGTGTACATGTATTGATGTTTGTGCAGATTCCATGTGTGTGTAGTGTCTGATGTCTGAAGGTGACTGTTGTCTTAGTACATCATGCTGTTGCAATACAGCCTCAACATTGCCAACTGTATATGGTGATATGCTCTAAGTACAGTAAGCCGTACATGAGGTATGGACAGATGTTTGGACATGACTACTAAGTGGTGGGGCTTCTTTGCAGATGAATGATTACTGAGGACAGCTCACTGGTGTGTTACAACCAGTTCTACAATAACTTGTGCAACTGCTAAGATCAAGTTTTCCTAACTGATGTGGAGGACAGACAATGTAGAATGCTGTAAGGGTGACACTGAAGGCAAACCTCATGACATCTGTAACAGTAATACCTCCCCTGTGCATATATTGTGCATATATCAGCACAGTTGGCAAAGGAAAGAGTCAGTAAGCTTTGTACTGGATGCGATAGTGCTGTACTTCTGTAATACCTATCATGAGATAGACATGTGTTTGATTCACAGTAGTGGGAGGTGTGGGTGTTTGTGTGTCCATATATGTCACGTATGGTTGGTAATACATCCCACATGTTATCACTCTCCTGAACACTGTTGTTGACACCAGTACAGAGTGGTGAAGTGTAGAAAGAAAGGCGTAGGCAGGTGGTTGAACCTCACACATGTAAAGTCTGTATGTGTGTGACATAGGTGTATATCTTTGTGAATGCCACAGTGTGTGTGTGTGTGTGTGTGTGTGTGTGTGTGTGTGTGTGTGTGTGTGTGTGTGGATGGCTGTCTTTGTGTATGGCTGTCCGGTCCCTGGAGTGAGGCTATATTTTACCATAGTGACATGTTAATGCCCCCTCCCCATCCACTCAATGCAATCTAACATCCCTGTTCATATCATCAATCATAGACGGGCATTCTAACTGCCTGTTAACATGTACACCCTGGGGTGTGACCTGTTGTTACATAGCCTACTGATGGACCCCCCACCCACATACACTCACTGCACTGTAGTATCCCTGTCAATGTCCTCAATCTCAGGCCATTCCAACTACCTGTACATGTGTAATCTCTGTGGCGCATCTTGTAATTGTGTAGTACTATAATGACGATATGCACATAGGTAAGGGTTCTCATCCAAACACTGGCAGCTGTGTCTGTGTGTCAGAGTTTGTGTTACTGTGTCTGTGAATCCCTAAGTGTGTGGGTGTGTCTGTGTTTGCATGCTGTCATGGCAGTGGGTATTACTGCTTCCCAGTGAGAAGCCACTATTTCCACTGGCCTTTACCCTTGTTATCCAGCGTACCACTCTTTTACCTACTCCCTGCTCCAGGTAACTATACCTGTGATGTCACCCACTATGGATGTGATGGCTCTGAACACAGTAGCTTACTACACAGCTATCATGCTCTTTGATCATTAGAACAGTAAACATAATTGAAACATGGGAGAATATAACTGTGATGTGGAAGCTACAAAGTGCATGCAGGTATTATCATACTGACCTGTAGGTAGTCAACATGTATATATGAGACACTAACCACAAACACCAACATCCCCCGACACATGCAACTACACCTGAAAGAGGAAGGCAGCACTTCAAGTTCAACATGCTGTTAGTGTTGTTACACATGATACATACTGTCAAATGTACAAAATGCATTCTAAAACTGTAATACATGGTATGTCTGCTGCCTGTCAACACTATTCAACAATATTAATCTACAATTGTCTACCTAGTATGTTCACCCTGTGCATCAGACCATATGAGCATGTCCCTGCACCAATGGTGTGGATGAAAGAGATGCGGCACAGGCATCATCATATGCACAGGATGATAATGTTTGCCAGAGGCCTAGGCTGTACCATTGGATGACATCATGTGTGTGTGTTAGGGCTTTTGATATCATTGGACATGTGTGGATGTTATGCGTAAGTGTGTTGAGGTGCCCTACATTTGTTTCCCGTGTGTGTGTATGCATGCACACAGGTCTGGCATGTGGCTGGCCTACACAGGGGTATTATTGACAGCTGCAGACTGTACAAGGCAGGTTTCACAGTTCACGGTGTCCAGCTACGTGACCTGCGCCTGCCAGGGGTTGCACAGGCACTACCAGGCAAGAGGTCCAGATTGGGTACTGTCTGATGACACATGTCCACTGGAATCATGCCCCTGTTGAGACCATCCAGGACCACATGCACGTGGCCTGCTATGTCCTGGTGTGGACTACACAGCACCAGCTGCACTGCTGCTGCTACTGCCACTATTGGAGCAGGCATGTGCAGTAGCATATTCACGTAGACTTTCAACAGGTGATGTAGCTGACCTACGTCCATGTGCCTGATGCCTCACTGCCACCAGATGTTCCAGCACAGACATTCCATGCTCGAGGATTCACATGCCATGGTCAAGGACTCCCACCATGTCACCCAATTGTCTATCCAAAACATTTGCAAGATGATGGTGAGCATTTGCAGGTGCCTCGATGTTCTCTGTTAATGAATGGACAGCAGCCCTCTGAAGCCTCAGACCTTCTCTGTTGTGGTGTTCAGCACATGCCTGTGCCTCCATTACAGCCCGAAACATGCGTCTGGTGACTCCAGCCGATATGCTTTGTCTCACAGGGGCATGTTGGCTAGTGGTCCTCCTATGAGCAGTGCTGGGCACGTGCCTGTGTGGGACATCACCAGTCAGGTTACTGGAATCATGGTGTGCAGGCACACCTTCCATAGTCTCCACACTTCCCTGTTCCATGCTACTGTCCTTCCACTATGGCCAGTGGTGATGGGGTATGTGTAGGCAGGGGAACTGTGTGCAAGGATGAGAGGGAGACAGGTGGAATGGCAACCAATGGCACAGTTTCAGCCTGTGACAACCCTGCCTGTGCCTCAATCATACTATCATCATCACTGCTAGAGTCTGTGGGGACACTAACATCAGGTGGACTGCAGGAGGACAATTCACCTACATCAACACCTATGAGGGGAAGACAAGAACTGTACATTACAAGTTGTACCAGACACACACACACACAGACAGACAGACACACACAGACAGACAGACGCACACACAGACACACAGACACACATGCTACATGCAGGTGATATGGCAGATGGCATTCAGCTTAGACAGTTATAGTTTCAGCTTAGACAATTATAGCGGTAGTTATCATACATCCATGAGTTGCACACAACAGCATGCATGTGTTTCAGCAGACGGCATGCACCTTACACAATTATAGTGGTGGTTAGCATACATACCTGTGTATTGCACCATTTGTATTAGTAGCCTATGCCCCATACCTGCAACACAATGTATGCACTTTGCACCATTGCACCGCACTGCCATAGTGTGGGCAATATACACCACATGTTAACAGACCATCTCTGATCTTTGTACATTTGCCACTGATGCTTTGTGTTGGCCACATTCCCTATGTGTGAGGACATGAGCAGTAGGGTATGTCGACTGCATACTATGTTTGCCTGAGCCCTAGCTTGAATATCTCCCCCAAAGCAGTGCATGTCTGTTCAACATTATTCCGCCAACCCCTGAGCTGAGTCTAGACATTGTGCATGTGGCTGTACACACATGTTTGACATGGCTGTCCCTACTTTGCAATGGTGCCATAGACCAGCACAGGTTTACAGTACACCGGCCTGCTGTGTGGCGTATGACCTTGCTAATCACATGTAATATGACATGTTTTCTGCTGACATGTTGAATGACATGCATACATGTGTAACACAATGGTGTCCTTTAAAATCTACAGTACGGTAATGGTGTCCCGATGCAGGGACGCATTATACTAACATGGGCCTTCAGCTGATGCAATGTTGTCTGTCCACCCTACAAATATGCAGGGACATACTGCACATTGAGCTGATGTGCATAGCCATTTCAGGGCATCGTGTGGCTTCACAATTGCTATACAGTGTGCGCTACTGACACAGTTCATAGCCATGACTTTGTTCACATACAATATATATCTAATGTGGAATGTGACCCATGTCACTGAGGTGTATACACACTAAACCCTAATGTGGAATGTGTGACATAGGTCACAGAAGGGTATACGGAAGACACCCCTGCACATCTGCAACCATATTACTGATGCTTGGCAACTATGCCCACATATGGCTAACTTAGCAGTACTCTATGTCCCACATGCCATCTGTGTACCTCACACACATGAGGAGCAGGCATGACAGTGATGTCTGACACCAGCAAGGTGAATGTACTGTATCTGTGGCCTGATGTGGTTGTATGTGTATGTTGTGCAACACATGTATGCATTTGGATACTGTTTAGGTGAATGCTTTCATGTTGTGATGCACTCAAGATGTTCAAGACATGTTATGTGGTGGTTTCGTGTTATGCCTCCACAAGCTGTGCACAGGCATGTATGATGTTTAGTGTTTCACATCTGCAATATCACCATTACAGAAAGGACATAGTTGTATTGTGTCAAGCCAATACACAACAGGGTGCACACACATGTACATCACTTCCACTGTGTGTGTTGCTTCATGTTTCTGGCCATCCTCCATGGCCATGTGTACACATGTTCTGTCTAATGTTGTGATGGTCATCTTATTTCACATGTCAGTGTTATCCCATATGACATACACCCATAGATGTCATATGCTCCACTGAGGACAGGGTTATTCAGACAAAGGGTGGTATGTATGGGAAGTGAGGCATGTTTTGCAGGATAGTTGAGCAGTGTTGCAGTCAGCTCACTACATGTCATGTACATGTCAGATAGCACATGACATTGTATGACATTCAAAGCAAGGGTATAATCCACAAGGGTGTATCCTGTTGGCCGGTCATACTCCAGCTCCAACACATTTACAGTGTGTGCACACATATGCTCTCTGTACAGTACTGTTCATATTCCCAACATGTGTAATGCTGATATGTAGTACCTGTCCCTACAGTGGAACACACTTCCACCATTGTATTCCCTGTTGTCCACACATCTGGCAATGACAGTTTGGAAGGTTTAGTGTAGGTGTTTCATACAGTTTTCAATTGTTTCACATGGGTAAACACTGTGATGCATTGCAGGTCTGACCAGTGTGCATTAACAGGACCACCATACATTATGTGTACATGTGTTATGGCAGATAGCATGCAATTAATATGTTCCATGCATTATCAAGCCTGGTAAATAATAACAATCTCACCTGACACAGGTTGCTGTCACTGGAAAATGCCAGAGGTACCTAAACAGGAGTGTCACAGCAGTAAGATCATTATCCACACATGTGTGATAGCTACAGGGTGCAATGTCCATGTTAGCACATAAGCCAGTACAATAGACTATACTATGGAGTATGCACATCTGTGCATACATAGAGTAGCAGACTATAGTATGTGGCCTGTGTGCATACGTTACATTACGTATTGTAGAGTGACACATGTAACTATGTGAAATACAGTTGTGTTATATGTGCAGTAGTGACTTACCAGGCAACTCCATGCTCGGTGGTTGAGAGACACCCACCTCCACAATACCAGCTAACGCTTGTGGATGGAGGTCTGCAGGTGTCCCCAGGTTGGCCAGTAGCTCCTCGGTACATGTGAGTGGGGGCTGGGTGAGTGGCCTCCCACCTGTTACACCTTGTTCTCTGGTGATTGCATTAGCACACTGTTTCGCCCGTCTTATGAGGTCAGTGCAGTTTCAACGCACCTGCTGATAGGTGCAATTGTGACCACCAGCATCATTTACCCTCATGCAGAGTTCCTCCCACAGGGCATCCCCCTGCTGTGCATCCTGTGGCACATGGCTGAAGAGTGTTGTATGGTTGTCGAGGAGGTATGGGATGAGGACCTTATCCTCCAAGCGGCTGTATGCCAGCAGTCTGCTACATGTCATACGTGGAAGACATAATGATGGAGACAGGTCACAGTAACTCACAGAGATGTACAGCTGAACATACACGTGTATCACATTTATTAAGATTACAAATATGTCTTTGCAAATCTACATGACACTAACACCACTGACATATATAAGTCACACACATTTGACACTTACTGGTGATGTGATGTTATCGCCATATATGTGTGTGTCATGTGATGACATTGCTCATACACCATGTGGATGTTGTCTTGATGTGGGCATGTCTGTTTGCCTGTACTGGTGTCTTTACCTATCAGTGCATGCCTAGATGTGTTCACATTAATGCAATTGACCTTAATGCTGTGTATATGTCACATATATAGTCATACATAGCCATTAGGGACATGACCTGTGACCCTGAAGACTTGCAAGCATGTATGTGTTTTGCCATATACATCTACATGGTACTGTACAGCTGAGTAGCATCCTGCCATGTATTGCCTGTGTTGCACATGTGTGACATATGGGACAATAGCTAGCCTGATGGAATTTGCAGGGTTGGATATCAACTATAGCATGTATGGTCATAGTAATCTAGTAGGCTATATGCCCTAGGCCATTTATGAGCCTAGGCAGAGGTTACCTAGCTGTAGGCAACAGACAGGTAAGTTTCAGTGGTCAGTTCAAGCAGTGCCACAGAACTGATCCACAGGGTTACTGATATATTTGGCATGCGGTCATCACACCATGTCATAGAGAGGGGCGATGTGCAGCTTCGCTGGACAGGGATGCATAGTATGGTAAGAGTAGGTTAAGTGTATGGGACAGAGATCTGTCAGGCATGTCGTGATCCTTGTACTAGAAAGGTGGATGTCCATGAAGTATGTGTTTATTTGGGATCAGGATGTGTAAAGTGTAGCATGTCCAACACCTCTGGGTTGGACATGGCTTTATTCAGTGTAGGCTGCATGCTACATAGTGCAGCTAGGGATTGGGAAGTTCAGTGTAGGCCATCTACACATGGGCAATAACCCTTAAAGGAAATATGTGATCTATTATGGATCACATGGGTTTTAGTATGCCTGAGCAATTATCTCTATATTCCTGGATGGCACCCTGTCATGATTAGAGATGCCACATACGACTACCTGTCTGGTGTGGTGAAGTAACTATCAAAGGAAAGAGTACTATCCAGCTGCATCCCACACACACAGTTGCCGTTATGTTGACCACTGCCTAGGTGGTAGTTAATGGGTACAGGGTTTGTAACATAGGGGATGACAATGCAATACTTAGCTGTCAGATTGTGGCCATACATCACACTAAGACCCTTCTGTATGTTGAACGCAGCACACATTGATTCGACTATTGCTCCTAGTACGTCATTTGCAAACATCAATAGGCTGATGCCTTCTGTGTTAGTCTGTGTGGTATAGATAACAAAGAGGGGGAGTACCAGGAATGAACCCTATATTACTGTGGCTGACACTGGTTTGATGTGTGTGTATTAGTTAGACACCTTCTGTAGTGTTGGTTCTGCCAGCAGTCCAGTTGCCAACCACTCCTGTGACATAGGAATATACACCTAGTTTACTGAGTGTATTTGGAAGACAGTATGGGTGATGGTGTCCTACGACCTGGCAAGGTCATAATATGCAGTGTGAATCAATCTTACTGTCATCTACATCTGTATCGAGTACATCAAGTACATTGATCATGGTTCATGGCCTTACAGACCAGATTCAGTAGGATAGTTATGCACTATTTCCCATTATCAATGGTGTCTCCTCCTTTGTGGGTTGTGATAACTGTTGCTGTTCACCATTCGGTGTGTACATAACCTGACATGGAGCTATGATTGAACATGATGTGTATGTGGATAGCTGAATGTTCTTACATTTGTGTAGGATACACCCTGGGATGCTGACAGGTCCCATGAAAGCTGTATGTATGGCTTTAGAGAGTGCAGCTTGTACTTGCATAGTCGTTATTACAAGGGCCCTGTAGTGTACATGGATATATTACTAAGTGTACCTGTTGGGGGGGTGGGAATGGGTTTAGGTTCTCCAAGACCTTATCTAGATGAACGGGTGCTATTTCTGTAGGTGCAGTACTTCCCATGCCATAGTGCTGTGCAGCACGGCAAGTCTTGTCAATGCCATTGTGATTAATGACACAGTATATAGAATGCTCTGTGCTTGGCCTCATAATATGTGGCTAATTAGTTTCACAGTAGCTTTTTGTGGTTTTATATGGTGTATCTGCATCTTACTGAGGCTGACTAGGGATCACCTACACTCATGGTCATGCAGGTGTGCTCTCCAGAGTGCTGAAACATGGCTCAGTCACTGCACAGATATGTTCTCCATGTTAGGGATTGACATATGCATGTCTATGTAGTGTTTCTGACATGTATGATTGTGTAGCGAGACCCATAGTTTATTGCTTGGCTGTCACTGTAGCAGCAATGGACCTTCATTTGAACTGTGCAGGATGAAGGCACTATAGGGGAAGCATCAACCCTAGGCAGTATCAAGATTCCCAGGGGTGACAGGTGCAGGCCCTGTCTGGCAAAGCATCATGGTCTGCCAACCATGTTATCCCAGGCAGACCGATACTGGATACCCTTTGACTTGCACCACTACACTAGACAATTGTGGAATACAATCCTTGTGTCCCTGTACTGCAATATCATTCGGGCCAATGGCAGAATGCTACCCAGGCCTTGGGACATACCTGCATGGGTTACAAAACCTGACAGTTCCTACATGTATTTCCATGCAGTCCAGGCTACTGCATCACAGGTCCTGCACAAGAACATGGAATATGCCAAAGCCATGTGTATAGTTCAAAAGGTGGTCTGAGTGTATGGGTATGTGACTAATCATGGCAGACAGGCAGCTGACAGTATGTTTGCTCTCGTATAAGTTGGTGTGCAACATTGTGCTAGAGTTTGCATTCACAAATGAGTACCGTTGGGCATGTTTCCAGTCACGTATTTTGAGGTGTGGCACAATTATGCAAACTATGTCATACAGTTTGTGTTTTTCAGTGTCTGTCTCTTCCTGCTTGGGGGGGTTATTTGTTTGGCCAGATACTTAGAAGCATCTGTGAAAGTGTGTGATTTCTGGTAGTGTGTGTGGGTGTCCTTACTGTATTCTGGTAAGGGTATTTGCTGGTTGTGTTGATGAGCTGCATTTGTTAACCTACACCTCATGACTGTCCAATCCAGTCATGGCTGTAGACTGGGCTGCCTTCCAGCTTATCCCTGTAGCTGCATCCCAAACAATGTGTGGGGCATGGTGTTAGGTGGGTTTGGCAGTGTGCATGGCAAAGATATTACATTCCCCCAGGATGGCAACATACACAAGGCTGACATTAGTAAACACCAGTAGCTGACTAGTGAACATGACTGTATGAGCATTCAGTACTACAAGTACCAAGTACTGTATTTAGTTTACGTATTGCTTATGAAGATGATTTAGACAGTGATGCTCACATGTAAATATTTGTGTTATGGAGGTGACAACTCTGGCTATTACAGAAACATTGTAGCTACCTTTACCAGCAATCCTCCACTGAGGAGCACATCGCATCCTGTTAGTTGATTACAGGTGATGCAAGTGTCTACAGGTCTGTTTCCTTCTCTGGGTATATACTCACATATCCACCAGGACCATGAGCTCTGTTGGGAACAGACACCCACTTTCCAAACAGAGTCATGTATCAATGGACTCTGATGCCACTATCAACATGATCAGGATATAATTAGATAATGTGAGCCATCACCAATGAAGCAGCTATTACACAAGGGCAGCTATCTCCTACATCTTACACTCATACTGCAGATGTTACACTGGAGTTAAAGATGATATGCAACCTGTTTCATTACCAGAGCTCTGCACTACCTTACATACACTACGTGCAAACGGCTGCTAGGTTGGCAATGAGAGGTTGGGCTACACAAACCTGGTAGTTCAACCAGTGTGTCTCTACTCTCAATATCCACACTATGTAGGTGTGCACATAGCCATTTGGCACATTTGGCACAGCCCTGAAATAAGAGTCACTACACATTTGCATAACATGTACACATGCACAGCTGATATTGCTTGCAAACGATACTAGACAGGTCCAGCCCTGTAACAAGGGTCACTACACATTTGCATAACATGTACACATGTACAGCTGTTATTGCTTGCAAACAATACTAGAGAGGTCCAGCCCTGTAAAAAGGGTCACTACACATTTGGATAACATGTACACATGCACAGCTGTTATTCCTTGCAAACGAT
This sequence comes from Protopterus annectens, assembly GCF_019279795.1. Classification (NCBI taxonomy): domain Eukaryota; kingdom Metazoa; phylum Chordata; order Ceratodontiformes; family Protopteridae; genus Protopterus; species Protopterus annectens. The sequence continues at coordinate 1,307,467,550 of NC_056731.1, read as the reverse complement.
ACTAAAGAGGACCAGCCCTATAACAAGGGTCACTACACATTTGCATAACATGTACACATGCACAGCTGTTATTGCTTGAAAACAATATTAAAGAGGTCCAGCCATGTAACAAGGGTCACTACACATTCACATAACATGTACACATGCACAGCTGTTATTGCTTGCAAATGATACTAGAGAGGTCCAGCCATGTAACAAGGGTCACTACACATTTGCATAACATGTACACATACACAGCTGTTACTGCTTTCAAATGATACTAGAGAGGTGGATATTACATGTGTTATGTGCATGGATAGTTACCTGGCTCTTCCAATTATCTTTGCTATCATGCTGCTAAACTGTCAGATGAATAAAAAATGTTATGTATCCTGTTATTGAGTATTGTAATTGCCAATAGACATAACTACTGTTTGCATAACATAACAGAACTGCTATGTAGAATAGAATACAGATCTGCCTAAAATACTGTACATTACACAGTTATTGGCACAATATCCTACAATGCACACCATATTTGCATGGTAAGCCCACCTTTAACATGGTCATCTTACTTATACACCCATACATATGTCGACTGTTACAATATATTGACATATACTATCCCCTGTTATGGCACATACTTGTTGCACCAATCCTGACACTGACAGTGGCTGGAAGCGAATTGGTGGGTTCCAAGCCCATATCATCCCTTGTGGTGTATGCGGAGTTTGCTGTGTGACCTACAGCAGTACACACATAGAATACTACAAGCATTACTACTGCTCAACAATACATCGCTACAAGATAGCTATTTCCACTATATGCATTGATTACACTGCAATTCTTACAGTACAGGTACTACATACACAGACATACTACATGTTATACATACCTTCTTAGTAATCGGTGGTGGTATTGACTAGTATAATACTCATTTTTGGTTCATCGTTCAGTGTTTTGTACTGTCCTATAGGTAGATACAGATGGTTTGAATGTGTGACAAGGCAACCTTTTATAGTTACAGATCAATAACATGCTATCCCGATAACGAATTGGTGTTGCTAAGTAGCTAATTACATGCACATCAGCTGCGCTGCTACTGCCTTAGCTAATACCATGGCTACAGTGGAGTATAACTGAATACTCCACTTGGGCGTTGTCCCTTTGCCTTACGTGTAAGGAAGACAGTGTGGAAGTGTTGTTTGGAATCTATTGCAACAGCTGTATGGAGACGAACAGTAATATATCATGTGTAATGCCTAGAAGATTTGGTCTAAATGTGAGTACTACTGTTATATTTCTGAACATTGCTACTTGTGCAGGGTTTGTCTGTACCTAATACTTCGGCATATGTTTCAGTCTGGACAGGTTGTTTGACCAGCTTAAGACTGCATAGCTATGCATATAATGTTAGGGGGTTTACAGTGTGCTTACCAGACATATTTAGTTTGGCGTTACTGTGTATCATACTGTGCTGATAATCAGTACTTGGTAACACTTCCTGGTGTACGAACCTTTCAGCCCTCTGAAACAGGATTAGTTCATACAAACCCTGTTACATCAGCAGCTGTTCAATTCTATAACAGCAACTATTTCACATAGGGCCATGTTAGTGTGTCTGTGTCCAGGTATGTTAAGGTTTCAGCAGATGTTGTACAGTAGTTGAATAATTGGTTATGGTATGACAGCATGTATTGATGTAATTATTTTGGTTGTGGGGTAGATGTTGATGGGTGTACATAGCACATGCAGGTGTGGAGGAACCCCTTTTATGCAACGCTTATATGTGTGTGGGTGTTCTTTCTCTATGTGAACACCTATCCCTTAGTGGACTTATACTATGGTAATTGCAGGCTGATTCATTAAGGCACTATTACATGCTTCCTATATAGCATGCAGGTATTGTTAGTCTTTGAATCCTTTTGGCAATACATCGGAATGTAATAAAGTTTTGCAAAATGAAAGGTGTCTGTGTATTTCTGTCATTGATATTTGCAGTCATTGCAGTTGTGTTGGTGACTGTGCCCATAGAATATATTTGTAATAATGTATTGGCATATAGTCTTCATATGTTATGTTCATATTGTTTGGGGGGGGGGTGTGGAATGTGTGATTGCTATGGTCCATGTTATACTCAGATATGAACACTTCGGATGCTGTCTACAGACATGTATATATGTGTATATGTATGTATATATATATATATATATATACATATATATATATATATATATATATATATATATATATATATATATATATATATATATATATATATATATATATATATATATATATTTATAGATATTATTGCATATGTTTATCTGTACCTACATAGATGTGTAGATGTTTTTAACCTATCTATATATCTACATATATATTTAGACCTATATATATCAACATGTCTCTATGTATCTCTCTCTCTATATATATATTTATATATATACATATATATATATATATATATATATATATATATATATATATATATATATATATATCTACATATGAGCATACACCTTTAATTGGGTACATGGCGGGTTGTCCTATTTCAACACATTCCTCCCTTTTGTGTTTTAATCTGTCTGCATACACAACTGGGATAGGTACATCCCAGGTAGCTTAGTGTTAGGTTGCACTGATGATGGAGTACATGGTTGTGGGTTCTACTTCTGGAAAGTGTTATTATTTTACCTCTCAGAGTAGGCACTGGTAGGGAAAGTGTGAATAACGCACATTTACGTGGTTGTAAGCAGGTTTGCCCGTGGTCTGCGTGATGTTACGCAAAGGTTAAACCTGTGAAGCGCTTCTCCGTTTACCGTGTTTCAGCGCCACTTACCATCGTGCAAACCCATGGAAACCCGCTTACAACTGCTTAAGAGTGCTTTAATCCACCTGCATCCAACAGCCCTTATTCTGGCCCTCAAAATAACCTAACAGCCTTCGAACCCAGGACCATGAACACCACAGTCACTGACTTTACTACTAAGGCATCTGAGATATGTACAAATGTTATGGTGTTTAGAATATACATTGTACTACAGACATTCCTCACTACTGAAAACAAATGTGACAGTCAGTTGGTGTACATTTGTCTGATGCATGTCAATGTTCATATGTTTGTGAAATTAGGTGTTGCAATGTGACATGACAGGGTGTATTATGAATGAGAAAGGTTCTTGCTTTGTGTCTGACCCAGGCCCTCCTTGATGCATGATTGCATTGCCCAACATTCTTCCCCCAACCCAGTCTTCACATACACAACAACCACCTCTTCTATGGTGAATTAGGTTAATATTAATTGTTATAATACCAGAGCTGCATGTGTTTTGTGTTCTCTCCAATTCCTTTGGAGTGCTTCTGTGTGACGAAGTGTGTTCATAGATTCATAGATGTTTATATATATGGCTACTGACGTAACTGTATAATATATATATATATGTATATATATATATATATATATATATATATATATATATATATATATATATATATATATATATATATATGTGCAGACATCACTGACATGCTATATGTATATATATATATATATATATATATATATATATATATATATATATATATATATATATATATCTTTATGTATCTAGATATATTTTGTATTAATTTGTAACAGTAATACATATGTAACAAATAAAAAAAAAAAACACAGGCAACTCCCAGTAAGAAAAACAAATGTAAACCAAGTAAGAACAGCTCCGGGAGAAACGGATGGAGGTAACTTTAAATAAATGATGGGTTTTAATCAATTAAACAATTTAAATAAGATATAAATATGTGCTTGTGATTGCTTATGTTACATCTGATGAAGTCATTTGGTTTGCAAAGACGAAAACGTACTGTTGGAAATAAAGGCGTTAATGTGTTTTGAACTCTGGATCTTGGCTCCGTTTTGTGCTTGGCAACGTATACAGTTTAAACTGACAAAGTTACCTCCATCCGTTTCTCCCGGAGCTGTTCTTACTTAGTAATACATATGTAGATTGGAATGTGTTGGTTCACAAACTACAGTACATTACAATGTACTGTACATATGTACACAAAGTGACTGTCCCATTTGTGATCATTACAGTGAAATGCATATGGTATAAGGTGTAGTCTCAAGAGCGTGAAACATGTATACACCTTGGATGGCTTAGTGGTAAATCCCATAACTATAGGGTGTATGGTCCAGGGAACAACACCTGCAATGCTTTACAAATGTTTTTTACTCCAGAATAAGGCTCATTTAAGCAGTTGTAAGCATGTTTAAAAGTGTTTGCGTGACATTATAGTAGTGGTTAAACACAGTTAAACAAACTTTGTAAGTATAAACTGTGCGTGCAAACACGGCCACATCTGCTAACTACTCAGGATATTTACATGTCAGTGAAGTAACATTTCACTATGTGCTGACATAACATTACATTCTCTGTTGACTACTCTCCAGCACACATGGGTTTATATGGGTGTTTTGAACGTTTATTATACAGACGATTACTACATATATATGCAAGCTGTGGTTAAGGTATACTTTTGAACATGATAAACATCCCTGCCTTTATCGGGATTGGAACCTTGAATTTACAGATACTATGCGGATGCTGTAACCATTACATTGTTGACATTAATGTTGCTTTCGCCTATTTCCTATTTAGATGATTTCTATGTGTAAGCTACACTAAGCAAAGGGCGGAGGCCCCCAAATTCACTGAGCTTCACGTACTCTTGAAATAACAACATATAACAAATGTACTTCGAGACAATACATTACATTCCTAACTACATTAGGAATAGCCCCTCAATGACACACTTCAAGGGGAAACCTTGTTGTGTGAATGGGTAACAGAATTTACACCCCTGGGATCATGTGTACATACAGCCAGGGGGTGGGGGAGCCTGTCCAGTTTGATAGCTGCGAGACCTGTTGGGGGAATTGAATGGTGTTGAATTGTCACATTAACATGCCCACTTTAGATCACTAAGTGCCCCTATCACCCTCCTCAACCCAGTCTTCAACAGCTTCCAGCAACTCTGCTTGGACTTGCTTCATTGGCTATACTTGACAGAGGCTCAGTTACTTCATCAATGGTGTGGGGAAAGCCAACACACTGTAGCTATGCCTCTAATTGCCCTTGGGCAGATAGATAGTAGGCTATCTTTGAATCTCTAAAGTGGAGGCCATTACAGCCATAATATGTGAATAAACAGACCTTCAGATCACAATATACAGTGAAAAATCACCATGTAGTCAGAAAACAGTTAAGTACAGCAAGAACATGCAGAACACTGATACTTAGTCACTTCAAAAGCCTATCTTGGAAGCTAGAAGACTTGTATAAGTTTAAGGCTTTCTATTGCTTACCAGTAGGTTACCTACAGGAGAGATGAAAAACAAGAACAGATGGGGAACACGCATGCAACGATACCATACCGGCCTATGTGTCAGCCTTAGGCTTTGGAATACTGGCCAAGGCTATTGGTGCCCCCATGGTTCCTTATTTGGGAGAGTCTTGAAGGTGAATACCAGCTCTGTAAACAGCACAATAGCAGATTCAATGAGGGTTATGCTACTCAACACCAGGGGTTGTGATCACAACGTGCTTGCACTCACAGCACTCCTCAGGATGGACAACATCTGTGCAGTAACTGAGATCTGTCATGAAGCTCCTGAGAGCACACCAGCACTACCAGACTACAACCCATACCACACATTTCATCCACAGAACATGGACTGACAGACATGAAGGGGCTGTATCCATATTCATCAGGGATACCTACACCTCCAGGTTAGTGGGGCAGCATGATACCTCTGAGATCATCCATGTGCAGCTAACATCAGCCACAACTGCAATGTAAACTGTGGCCTGCTACGGATCACCCTCCATGACCCAGGACCACCACTCCACCTACCTGGAGACAGTGGGGAACATGACAGTCCTAACGCACACCCTGGCATTGGTCGATGTCAACTACCATACCATTAACTGGGAAACTTACTGCAGTACTCACTTCCAGGCCCAGCGCTTCCTGGAATGTATCACCTCATATGCCCTGTATCAGGTGGTAACCTCCCTAACATGTGGTGGAAACTACTAGAAGTGGTCATCACCAACATGGGCAACAGGTGCACCACAGCAGAAGTTAACCAGTCACTGGTTAAATCTGACCATGAACTATTCACTGTTTCCACACCCAAACATCGCCCCCACCCATGGATACCACAGTGTATACCTTTCCTACAGCTGAATTTACACTACTAATGACAGGGGTGGGGAGTTTCACAGCCCCCACACTAAGGGGAAACACTGCTGAAGATACAGACAGATTTACAAATGCAGTCTATAAGCACCTACACAGATGTATGGATCGTGCCATCACTGGTAAACCAAGACTCACTCCTCCTACACCCATACACCGGTCTGGTGGACCTCTGCAATAAACAGGCTATACTACAGAAGTAGGACAGTGTTCCAGACAAACAGCAAATCCCACAAAGGGCAGACATCCATGATCACTATTAGTATGATACGTAGATCCCTCATGACATCATCCAAGGCTAACATCAGCAGGAGAATATGCAAGGGATTCAAAAGATAACCACAAAGCCTTCTTTAGCTTTGTCAAGGATCTACATGGTGATGCACAGATTTGCACTGTGCTGGTGAAATATAGCACAAAATATGCTGAACCTGCTGATATTGCCAACATCCTTGCAGATACATTCAGTGCATACTTCACCCCCTAAAGAGCCCACAACACTACCTGAAAGGTACAGTATCCCACACATCAGAGACACACAGGTAGAAATGGCCCCCTCTAACAGCAGAACACAGTGTCAATGGAGGCAGATGTTGTCCCAGACTGCATATTGCAAACTGTACAAGACAACCTGCCCCCCACCTAATTAAGCTTTCTTACCTCAGCCTCTCCACAGGCTACATGCCCATACAATGGCACGCGGCAATGGTTATTCCACTCCATCAAGGTGGAATCACAACTGACCATGGTAACTACCACCTCATAAGCCTGACTAGCCTGGTCTGCAATGGTATGGTGCGCATCCTCATGGCACTCAACAACAAAGACATTGGTAACCTCCGAACATGTGACCCAACCCAGGTCAGCTTGGCTGAGTGCAGTTTATGCCTACTGAACCTGTTTGACATCTTACATACAGTCAACAAGACATTAGATGATGGGGGATGTGGTTCACACATACTATCTGGACCTCGCCAAAGCTTTTGACACCATGCCCCACTCAGGTATTATTGATAAACACACCAGCCGTTCTCTGTGAGGCATACACCTATACATCACAGGTTGGGTTGCCAATGGGCTTACACACAGAACCCACATGGTACGACTAGCGGTCTCCAGGTCAAACTCTTGACCAGTCACGCCTCGTGTCCCAAATGACTCAGTCCTGGGAGCCCTACTGTTTGGCATATACATCTCAGAGCTACAGGCAAACACAGGTGGACTACGGCAGACCATGTTTGGCAATGACTGCAAACTGGGAGCCATGATTGATAGTCCAGCTGACATAGACATCCCTCAAGGGGCCTCACAGAGAACATGACAGAGTGTCAACATCACAGCCTCCAGCCAAGTGCCACTAACTGCATGATCATTGCATTGTGGAATTGTCACCCACATATTAACACATAAGTGGCAGCCACTTTAATACGGATGAGGTAATGGGGTATCTGGGGACTAAGGTAGATAGTGATCTCCCCTTTGACAATCATATCTTCACAGTGTATTGTGAAAAAGGCATATGCCTTATGAATAAATTACAATGGAAAGAAGCACTGTTTATTTTAAAATTTGATACCTTATACCCTAAGGGGTTAAACAGAGAGCTTAATTGGAAATGGTTGTTATAATTAATTGCTTTTTTAATTGTTTTATTAGAACTGTTTTTACTATAAAAAGGAATGAGAAATGGTTCTTATTATACTCTGTTAAAGGCTTATGCCGAGGCGCTGGAGAAAAGAAGTCTATTACGAAAATAAATCTATTGGATTTACTGGCTGAGTCGTTTTTTGGATTATTGTTTCATTGTGTGGTGTCATATACTTTCAGTATGGCCAGTGATCCTTCTTTTCAAACTCCCAGAATTTTTCGAGAGGATCTGGGAGAAACTTCTCAGAGAACATTTGAGCAAAATATCTTACAGGTGGGAGAACGTCTGCCTGATAGAGGTATGAATTCTACATCCCAGTTGGGTGAGTCGCAAAAGATCTGGGATAAAGTGCTGATGGATGGATGTCAAAAGCGAACAGTTAATCCTTTTTCCACCATAGGACAGAACCATACTACAGCTATTTCAGCTGAATTACAAGGTACTGTTAAAAAACTCGAAAGTTTACTTTTTAGAGAAAATGCAACACATTATAACATTATTAGCCTGCAAAGGTATTTGGAGTTAAATATTACTCCAAAAGGACTAAGACCGTATAAAAATCCTTCTACACCCTTTGACGAGAAAAATGTAGAAGACATGCAGTTTGCTAAAAGATGGGCGATGGCAGCACATCGCTGTACAACAGAATGGGTGGCTATTCTAGTTGAAAGAGATCTGTTAAAACAAAAACAGATTAAAAGTGATATTGTTAAGCTGTGTTCAAGTCTGTGTAATTCTCTGACGGTCCCTAGGTTTGAGGGTGTGTTAAAAGATCTAAATGAGAAAGTACTGAGTTAAACGGAAACATTGATTGACAGAAAAATATGCAAATTACAGAGAGACCTAAGAGACTATGCTAATGAGACAGCATTTTCTAATAAAAACTATCAGAAGACTATGGGCAGGTCTTTTGGCAAAAAAGTAGTAAAGAAAAAACATGGTGTCTCGTTTGCTTCGTCGGACGCAACTGAAGCTTCAGGAGAATGGTTGGATGAAAATGCAGACTTTCCTTCACTTCCCCCAGCCCAAAAAAGTGAATATATGTACGAACATTATCACAATAGACCCAATACAAGTGAGAGAGGTCGGAAAAGGGGACAAACAGATGCGTGGGGTAGACAACAACAACAGAACCAACAGGGGAAAAGAAAAAGATGGTACTAATTTTTCTAAGATTTATAAAACTGATGGTGAGCCAGGTGAACAATATGTTTTTAATTTAACTGGCAGTCACTTTTCAGATACTGAAATAGCAGTGCTAAATCGTGGTATCAAATTTATCCCTACTGTTATTTCTAATATGCATTTATTTAAAATAGATATTTTTAAATTAGTAAGGAAATTACATCTATTATGTTTTTTTTCAAGGCATAAAGAAAGTAATGTAGAAGTAATGAATTCTTTTGAAATGCATGATTCTTTAAATGAAACAATTTATATGGAATTTTTTTCTTGTGATTCTTCTTTTGAAAATGATGAAATTATGAATGCTTACTGTTTGTTGCCAACTGATAAAATTAGTATTAAAAGTAGTTATATACCTCCTTTCAATAATGAAACAGTGAAATATTTTTCCAGTGTAGTAAATTATTCTATGCAAGATATTTTTAAACAAAAGAGAAATATTTCTTATAACTTGACTAAAAATGAATGGGAGGCATTGAAAAATATGAGGTATAGAAATTATATTATTTTCAAGCCCTCAGATAAAGGTAATAAGTTAGTAGTAATGACTGTAGATCAGTACTACAAGATGTGTATGGATAATTTAAATAATGATGAAATATATAGAATTGCAGTAAGGAAAGACTATGACACAGCTTTGTTGACATATAACGAATTAATATATAAGGGGTATAGATTGGGCTACTTTACTAAGAAGGACATAGAGAAGAAGTTTTCTATAAATGTACTATGGCTAAATTTTATTGTCTTCCTAAGTTACACAAAAATAGATGCAACCCTCCGGGTCGTCCAATAGTGTCGGCATGTAATTATTTTCTTCACAACATAGGAATTGTATTACATGAACTACTTCTACCTAAGGTTGTGAAGTTATCTTCTTACATTAGAGACACTTTTGACTTCCTGGAAAAAGTTGACAGAATTCAGTGGAATGAAAATAGATACTGGATAGTATTAGACGTTAAAAATTTGTATACAAATATTGTACATGAATTAGGTATTAAAGCTTTAAAGTTTCATTTAGGTGATACACCACTGACTTATTATATAATTGATTTAATACAGTTTTGTCTTCAAAATAATTATTTTGAATTTAATGATATCTTATATCAACAAATAAAAGGAACAGCGATGGGAGCAGTGTTTGCTCCAGCATATGCAAATTTGTTTATGGGTCACTTTGAAATAGAATTTCTATATAGGATGTGCTTTTTTAGAAATTATGTGATAGAGTATTATCGTTATATAGATGATTTGATTTTCCTGTGTGAAGGGGGTAGTTCTAGTGTACATAACTTCATTCAGGATTTAGACTGTAATAATTTTGGTATAAAGTTTGATGGAGCTCAGTGGGGAGATAAAGTAACATTTTTAGATGTGAATTTGGAAATAAAAAATAATGAAGTGGTGACATCAGTCCATTATAAATTTGAGGGTGTTAATAATTTTATATATGGGACTAGCTGTCATCCACCACATTTAATATCAGCACTTCCCTACAATGAATTATTGCGTATTTCAAGATTGACCAGTGATAGGCAACAAAAAGAATTAGAAATTGAATAAATCTGTAGTAAATTTATAAAAAGAGGCTATAGTATAGAAAATGTAGAACAAGCTAAAAAGAATTTGAGTTTAAAAAATCAAATTAATAAGCAAGTAAAGTATTGGGGTAGATCAGATAAAAATATACATAATGAACAAGTGGAAAAAATATTTTTTGTGATCACGTATGGAGTATATACAGAGGAACTAGTTAAAATAATTATGTTCTATTGGAAACATTTGACACAAGATCCTTTTCTAGGAGAATTAATACCCCAAAGACCTATGGTGTCATATAAGCATGGGAAAAGTATTAAGGATATGTTAGTACATGCTTATTTCACTTTTCCTGCTGTAAGATTAACTAAATGTATATCTGATTGTGGTTTCAAAGCATGTGGACACTGCAGTATATGTAATCAAACAGTGAATTTTTTTGATCAAATAAATGGAAAGAAATTTAGTGTGAATGACAGTTACAGTTGCAATACAGAAGGTATTGTTTATGTGCTTAAATGTGAGTGTAATTTATTTTATATAGGAGAATCCAAAAGAAGTTTCTGTGTTAGATTTTTAGAACATCTGAGAAATATTAGAAACGAAAAGGTGGAAAGCCCATTAGGCTTACACTTTAAAAAGTATCATAACAGTGATGGAAATAAATTAATAGGCACAGTTTTAGAAAACGTGTATTGTGAAAAAGGCATATGCCTTAAGAATAAATTACAATGGAAAGAAGCACTGTTTATTTTAAAATTTGATACCTTATACCCTAAGGGGTTAAACAGAGAGCTTAATTGGAAATGGTTGTTATAACTAATTGCTTTTTTAATTGTTTTATTAGAACTGCTTTTACTATAGAAAGGAATGAGAAATGGTTCTTGTTATACTCTGTTAAAGGCTTATGCCGAGGCGCTGGAGAAAAGAAGTCTATTATGAAAATAAATCTATTGGATTTACTGGCTGAGTCGTTTTTTGGATTATTGTTTCATTGTGTGGTGTCATATACGGCAGACCATGTTTGGCAATGACTGCAAACTGGGAGCCATGATTGATAGTCCAGCTGACATAGACATCGCTCAAGGGGCCTCACAGAGAACGTGACAGGGTGTCAACGTCACAGCCTCCAGCCAAGTGCCACTAACTGCATGGTCATTGCATTGTGGAATTGGCACCCACATATTAACACATAAGTGGCAGCCACTTTAATATGGATGAGGTAATGGGGTGTCTGGGGACTAAGGTAGATAGTGATCTCCCCTTTGACAATCATATCTTCACAGTAGTTAGGACATCCTTCTATGTAGGCCATCTGATTACTAAAGGATTCCCATCTAGACATACTCGGGTTATAATGCCCCTTTACTCATCACTCATCAGTCCCATCACAGGGTATAATATCCCATGTATGTACCTCAGAAGACACTTCCAATAGCTGGGAGTTCCACGAATGTACCTTGCCAAGGGGAATACTGGCCTCCAACATATGGCCTATGCAACCAGACAGAATAAACTCCAGCTTTACTCAGAGGCATCTCATTAACCCAGAGATGATCTCTGCTAGCCAACCAGCCATGTTGAACTCAGGCTTGATGGATATGCTCAACCTATGGGAATCCATGTCACGGTGAGCCACTCACTGTAGTGAGCTGAACCTTCCCCCACAACAATAACTGGAAGATGCTGGAGGGACAGCTTCCTGTCACAGACACTCCCCATACTTTAGAGCAACATCCCTAACTACATTATACAGAGCCCCTCACTAACACTCTGCAAGAGAAACCTTGAAGAGTGGATGGGGAACAGTAGATGCACCCCAGGGATCCCGCCATTGACTGTGCTCCACAGAGGGACAGTTAATGAATCAATGGGGTGGCAAAAGCTGACACATTTTGGCTGGGCTTGTGAATGGCCTCTGGCAGTTGACCACATACCTACCTTTGAATCTATACATATAGTATCTGCATATGCTGATAACTTAATTTACTGTTCAGGTGCTGACTTACCTTGTGCAAATGGAAGTTGTGTGAGCAATAGTTGAGGGCTGCCTATGTTGGCTGCACACAGTAGACTGCCTATACATGACAATTTACAGGTAGTCTTGTGTGTGTGTGTGTGTGTGTGTGTGTGTGTGTGTGTGTGTGTGTGTGTGTGTGTGTGTGTGTGTGTGTGTGTGCCATCTATTTCTACTGTGTGTGCAGGTGGAGAAAGGTGTCAGTCCCTAGGTGTCTACGCTGTCAGTGTGTGTGCTATACATTCCTCCTTTGCCAAGGCATGGGTATACTGGGCATGCGTCCATCTGCTGACTGGGCTGGCTCAGAGTGTTCTTGGTCTGAGTACCTCTGTGCCTGTGGGGCCTTTGGCAATGGTGGTGGGCTTTGAGGGCCTTCACCATGCTGTCCCTGCTGCAGCTGTTTCCACAGGACCATATTGTGTAGCATGGCACACACTATGAAGATGTGGGAACATGTGCCTGGAGAGTACTGCAAGGCTCCACCAGATATGTCCAAGCAACGGAACAATAATTTCAGCATCCCAAACACACACTCTATGATGATTCTGGTTTGTGTGTGTGACTCATTATGGCGTTCCTGCATGGGTGTGTGTGTATTTCTAATGGGAGCCATCATCCATGGTTCCAGTGCATAGCCAGCATCCCCCACCAGGTGGCCATTTGGGATGTCCCCCCCGGCAAATAACCGATACAGCTGTGAGGCATGCCAGATGTGTGAGTTGTGATAGCTTCCAGGGCTGCCAGCACATGCATCCATGATAATGCCCTGGGCATTGCACATAACCTGGCAGTTGATGGAGGGGTATCCCTTGCTGTTTATGTAGTGCCTACCCTGCTCACTTGGTGGTGACTTGATGTGTATGTGTGTGCAGTCTATTGCACCCAGTACCTCCGGGTATTCTGCCACATGGTGGAAGAGACGCATATTGCTGGCCAACTTCTCCTGCATTTGGGGGAAGTATATGTGCTCATTGGCATGTGGTAACATAGCATCCAGGAACTGATGTAGTACCCTGGATGCTGATGCCTGTGAGATCCCTATGATATCCCCAATTGGTCTTTGAAAAGTACCTGTAGCTAGTATTCGCAAGCTTACACATACCTTCATATCCACTGGGATGGGTTCGCCTCTGTTTGTTCTGGCTCTGAGGTGTGGCCGACACAGCTCCACAAGTTGCTGTAGGATGTCCCTGTCCACCCTGTAATTCTCTACTATGTCCAGATCATGTAGCCCCTGGTAGGTTACCCTGGGTCTGAACACTCTCCTCCTCCTCTAGTGTCTGAGGTGGTCATGTGCAACATTCTCTACACCACCTTCAGTCTCCAACACATGCTGGTGGATCAAAGCTATGGCAGCCCCTAACATGTACATAATAAAAGTTCCTTGTCTGTATACACCACTGGTGCAGAGTGTATGGGAATACACAAATGTGTGTGAGGAGCTTTCACACTTTATAGTATTGTGCTATGGATGCTGCTGATGTCAGTGGGTGTGTATGAGCTATTCCAACTGCAGCGTGTCTTAATTATGGATTTTGCAATGAGTACTGCAAGTGTGGGACCTTTACTGTGGAGATCTATGTGCCTGCCTTGATTAATCTGTTGCCCTTTAATTCACTTTTAGACCTGGATCCCCTCCCATTATCAGGCATGCATCCACCTGCTGTCTTTCTTGTTTTGCACTTTCCCTACCCAGTCATGGCAAAATGTGCCTTGTAGCTGATATACTGCAAATTGGCTTTGTTCTGCTTTGACACTTTACTGTTTTCTTTGCAGTACCCCTTTCCTGTTCAGCAGGTAGCTGCTTGCAGCCTTGTTAGCTGTTGTCAATGGCCCACTGCAGGCTCCTAGGTGTTAATTAGTAATTTGTACTCCAATTTTACTGCTGCGGCATTTCCTTATTTCGTTCCTATATCCTCCCTGTTTCAGCTGCAGTGCACGCCGCTGATACCTGTTTACTGGGTTTACGTGCGTTTTCATCTCCGTTCACATGCATACTTGGTTACCTTGTGTACTCTCAGCTATGCATAGCTATGGTCAATTCGATACACCCCTATCCTGCAGCTTTGCCTAGCTAGGGGCAAACTGGTTTAGCAATGCTCCAATGTTTTTACAGCAATGGCAACACACCCCTCTCTTGATGTCATCTTAATCTCAAGGGCACACCTCGGTGTTATAACGCTATGCTGTGAGGTGCAACCTTACACCAGCGGGTAATCTGCAATTCACTATTACTCCTCTTATTTGCATGGCATTGCCTACTAATTCCTAGCTACTGTGCATAACACTGTCACTGCCCCTTAGCAACCCTTGTGCCATAAGTATGGTGTAGCATGCCTGCCATTGACTATTATGGGGAAATCATGATATGTGTTTCATTGTAGTTTTATTCTATATTTTTATATATTCCTTGCAATCCCCTTTGCACACCGCTGCCCTGCGCTTCCACATCGCAATAGTTCGACTATATATAGTAAATGTTAATTTTATATTTTGTACATTTTTTTATGCCAATGGCTATATGTTTAGCCATTGGCATATATTAACAATCGGTTGTCATGGCTCCAGTTTTATGTTTGCAAAAATGTAAACCGTTTTCTACGGTTTACATTTCTGCATGCTTACACTATGCTTGCACCACTTCCTGAGTCACTACATACCTTCATTTGCATGCTACACTGCTGCACATGGGTTAATTAGCAAACAAGGCTCGGGAGTTGTGCGGGCGTAGTGTACGCAGGTAATGCATGTGGAAACAGCTCGCACCTGAAGTGCTTGGAGGCCATATTTGATGTTAGAATGCCAACGCTACGCCTGCACCTGGCACAAGCTTCATGAATCCCGTATATCTGAGAAGTACTATTCCCTAAAAACTTACTTAAAGAGCAAGGCAGATGCGTGTTGAATGGTTCTTGTTGCCAGGTTAAAAGATAGAATGCAGAATGTTCTCTGTGACTAAGAGACTCCTCAATTTGTTATCTCAAATATTACTGCTGGGATAGCTTGCAGAATTATATCATTTCTTGCCATCTGACTTTATCTCAGGTGAAACCCCCACTGCTGTAAGTTTGGCAGTATTTACCTGTGAATGTACACAAACAGCAGATCTTTGGCAAGTGTTGGAGGTCATAAAACAATTGCATTCTTTCATACTTTCAGAGGCAGTAATTGGTTCATTCTGAAGAAAATAAAGAAAGCTTCTCAGCACAGACTGTGTGTGTCTGGCTGCATTGAAAACTGAAAGATGTCATCTTTTATTATGTAGCCATAAAGTAATTTAATTTCAGTTATTTTTTTTAAGTTAACCTCCTGTATTCCAGTTTCCACTGTTAAAATATATACATTTAAATAGTCACAATAGCGCATGTACATTTCTGTTCTATTCCAGTAGGGCACACTGTGGTCACGTTTTAAGTACAAGCACTTTATAAAATAACTTTTTAACACACATACCAGTCTGATATACACATGACATACAGTTCTAATGCAGTTGTAATACAAGCATCTTATATAAATCATGCTGATATTCACAAATGACATATAATTATTTATACATTTCCAGATAGCTGTGCTGGAAGTAACCCCCTTTGTCACACATCTTCCCCCCTCCATCAAAGTCTCAAGCTAGTTTTTCAAGTGACCATTGAGAAACATTGCTTGAGCGGGATAAGCCTATCTGGGAATACATTACCCAATACCCCATCTTGAGAGTCCATCTGCATTGGAATTCCTAATCCCATTGTGGTGTGGGTACTGTCATATCATATGCCTGTAACCATAGGCTCCATCTTAGCAACTTGGCATTTTGTTGACTGGCTTGATGTAGCCATGTAAGGGGATTGTGGTCTGTAACTACAGTGAATTTCCTTCCATACAGATAAGGCTGAGGTTTCTGCAGTTCCCACACTATGGCTAGACATTCCTTTTCTACAGCTACATAGTATTCCTCCCTGTGTTGGGGCCTACGGCTGAGGTATACCACTGGGTGCTCTTCTTCCTCTAAGGAAAACTGGCTGAATACAGCCCCCACCACATGGTTTGAAGCATCCACCTGCAGAACAAATTCTTTGCTGTAATCTGGACTGGCTAACACAGAAGATCCTCCCAAAACTCCTTTAAGTTTTTGGAATGCCTGTTCACATGCTGCGGTACACACTACCTTATCTGGCCTGTTTTTCCTTGCCAGGTCTGTGAGGGGAGCAGCTATGGTACTAGAATTGGGGACAAACTTTCTGTAGTACCCTGCTGTCACTAAGAATTCCCTCACCTGCTTTTTCGTAACAGCGGCAGGCCATGCCTGAATGGCTTCCACTTTGCCAGGCTCTGCTCTGATCTTACCACTCCCTACTATATGCCCCAGATAGGAGACATCTGCCATACCCACGTTACACTTACTGGGCTTAATGGTAAGCTCTGCCCTCTGTAGTCTACTCAGCACCTCCCTGACATGCTGAAGGTGCTTTTGCCAGGAATGGCTGCAGATGGCAATATCATCCAGGTAAGCAAGGGTAAAATCTCCTGCTCCTGCTAGAATACAATTCACCAGCCTCTGGAAAGTCACTGGGGCATTTTTCATCCCAAAGGGCATCTGTGTGAACTCATACATGCCAAAAGGAGTCACAAAGGCTGACCTCTCCCTAGCATTGGGAGTGAAGGGCACCTGCCTGTAGCCCTTGGTAAGATCAATAGTGGTAAGATACTTAGTCCCACCCAGCTGTTCTAGGGCTTCATCTGTCCTAGGCATGGAGTAAGCATCTGACTCTGTGTGACTATTTAATTTCCTGTAGCCCACACAGAAAAAGAGTGCTGCCATCCTTCTTTGGTACCAGCACCACTGGGGAGGCCCAATGACTGTTGGACTCCTGGACTACCCCAAGTTCCAGCATTTCCTGTATCTCCTCCCTCACAGTCTGTTTGACTCTCTCAAGCACCCTATAAGGGGCCTGCTTAGTAGGCCTTTTGGGTCCTGTATCTACATATTGCTGCACTAGGTGGGTGCACTCTGGTTTCCCAGAAAAGATGCCCCCAAATTCCTGTAACACTGATCAGATTTCTCAAACCTGGGTAGGGGTTAGCTGCTGGGACATTGCTACTCTTTCCACTGAGGTGTCAGTCTTAGCCTCACTGAGGAGATCAGTCACCAGATCCCTCTCAGATTCCTCCTGTCATCCACTGCAAATGCTCAGCAGCATAAGGGCCTCCATATCATGGTAAGGTTTAATCATGTTAACATGGTACAATTTGTCCCCCTGCCTCCTGCATAGTAGTTCTACCATGTAGTTAACATCACAGACATTCCTTACCAGTTTGAAGGGTCCCTCCCAAGCTGCCTGCAGCTTGTTGTGTCTGACAGGAATGAGAACCATAACCTGCTGCTCCACAGCATAATTTCTAATTCAAGCATTCCTGTCAACACCAGACTTTTTCTGCTGTTGGGCTTCTGCCAGGTTCTCCTGGGCCAATGAGTTCTCTGAGCCTTGTCCTGAGGTTTAAGACATATGCCAGAACAAATTCCTTGTGAGATTTACACTCACCCTCCCTCTAATCACAAACAAAATTTTGAGATACCCTCCCCCTATGCATATACAGCAACTCAAAGGGTGAAAAACCCAGTTTATATCACATAATCGAAATCCCAAAATATCGAATACCATAAGCTCGAACTTGGAATTTCGAAATGTGATATAATTGAAAACTCAGAACAGCAAATTTTTTTTTCCCAGGGAAAAAAATCACTGTTCTGAGAAACACACACACACAACACAAGCACACTATAAACAGTAATCCACACATATACACTTACAATCCTACTTCTAACCCTACACTAAACCGTACATACACTACTATCTATCCACTTACCTTAACCCAAACCCTAGTCCTAAGGTCTGTAACTATCATACACTCACCTTACCCGCTCCCTAACTCTAAGATCCGTAAATATCGCACACTCACCTTACCCACTCCCTAACCCTAAGGTCCCTAACTATCCCATTTCCACACTCACCATAACCCTGTCCATTTGCACACTTATCTTAACCCGGTCTGTAACCTTCGCACAACAGTGGAGAAAATAACGAAGCAGCAGAAACAGCCCACTGAACTCTTTCTCTAGGAAAGAATTTGATGTTCTGCAGCTTCACTATTTTCAGCATTCACTGTTTTGGGTTCGATATTATAACATTAGATGTTTTACTACTTTGATGTTATGATAATAAACCCGAAAAACCTGTAGATTCCTGGGGCACCTCTTTGTAAGCAAACAGCAGATGGGGCAAATATTTGTCCCACTCTGTCTTAAACTGGTCTGCAAATGGTTGTAGCATGGTCTTTCATGTATAGTTTAGCTTCTCCACCAGACCATTAGTCTGGAGATGGTTGGGGTGGTCTTTAGGTGCTTCACCTCACAGTGCTTCTACAGACAAGCCAGCAGGTTTGACAAGAAATTGACCCCTTTGTCAGTCAGTATTTCTTCTGGGAAACTTACGCTGCTGAAAATCTCTATCAATGCATTTTCCACCTTTTCTTCCTCAATGGAGGACAGAGCCACTGCCTCAGGGTATCTTGTAGTCTAATCTACTACCACTAGCATATACTTCTTCCCTATTGAACTTGGGGTTCTTAGAGGTCCCACAATATCCATAGCTCCCCTCTGAAATTGCTCTTCAATCATAGGCAATGGCATCAAAGGAGCTTTAACCTTGTCTCCTGCCTTGCCTACCTTTTGGCACTGCTCACAGGTTCTGCAGTACTCCGGCCAATAAAAAGTTCTGCATAATACATCTCTTGATACACTTTATGCCCATATAACTTCTGAAGGGAATGTCATGGGCTATGGCTAGAAGTGCCAGATGGTAGGCTTTTGGCACTACCAACTGCTATATTCCCTCACCCTCTAGCCTTCCCTCAGGGGTTCATTCTCTATACAGTAACCATTTTTCCCAGAAGACAGATTTTCCTTTTCCTTGACAATCAAGTGCCTTCCTTGCCACCTCCCTCATGCCTTGTAATGTAGCATCTGAGAGCTGAGCCTGTCTCAACTCTCTCTTTATAAACCTTCCCAGCACCCCTTCCGCAGAAAGTCTGGTATCCTCTAACAATGGTGCCTCACTGTCAGCCTGGGTACTACTACTCACCTCTTCCCTTGCAGTCACTCTGTCCAAGGGAACATCATTACCCAACAGCAGCTTTGGCTCACCTTCATTCTCACTGTTCCAGTTTAGCTCCCTCCCTGAAGTAGTCATCTCACCAGTCCTGGCTTCAAGGTTGCAGTCTGTCTGGGTCACCCTCCAGACTACCAGCCCCATATGCTTGTCTTCAAGTCTGACTGCATGTAACTGCATACAGTACTGTATTATCAAAATCATTCCCTACCAGGACATCTGCAGGGATATCCTCAAACATGACTATTTCCTTGTTTTCATTTCCAACCCTTCCAGTTCAGGTGAACCCTAGCCAAAGGTATTTGGAATGGGTTTCCACCTAAAGCTCTGACTGGAGTATACCACCCAAGCAAGTGGTGCTCCTCTTTAACCATTGCAGGCTTCACAATAGTTATGTCAGAGGCTGTGTATCTGTTAGCAGTGGCCTGTTTCACATTCACTAAGATAGGATATAACCTTTTATGGTAGTTTGGAACCCTTGTTGTCTCCAGACAACTTACTGCTTGCATTCTATCATTTCCACTCAGTAGCTCTCCCACCTTTTGCTCCTCACTTTGCCTCCATAGACATCTATATGCTACATGACTCCACTGGTTAGATTTAAAACATTTAACCCTTGATCCTGGCCATGTACCTGAACTAGTGGCTTCCCCTGTTACTGATGGACTCTGTTGGGGTGGTTTAGGCTGCCCACCATCTGTTCCCTTAGATCCATGTGCAGCACTGGGTATCCCTTTCCTATGCAGTGATGCTCTGTTTGCTAGGTATAGGTTTCCCTTTTTCCTCACCTCATCTGCTGTATTACATTCTCTATCTGACAACCAGATTCTCATGTTCTCAGACAAAGTGCTAAGGGCTTGTTTCCTCAACAAAATGTCTGCCAGCCCTTGCATCAATGTTCAGGAAACATTTTTTTATAAACTTTAGGTGTTAAGATAAAGCATTCCAATACTTTTTTTTAACTGTATTATCATTTAAGCAATCAGTATCAGACAATTAGAAACAGCAGTTACAGCTTTATCATGGAGTAAGGGATCCTATAACCGTACTCAGAGCCCTTGGTCAACATCATACTGTTTACAAACCCTTTCAAACATATGAAAAAAAATATCACCCTCTGTAAATTGTGGAAGAAATCTACTGACCTTTATTGCTTTTAGGATTAGGTTACTCCCTTCCCCATTACCTCCATGACCTTGGTGAAGAGTCAGCATTTCCTTTTCATGTTGCCTCTACCTCTCATTTTCTTCAGCATCCAAATGCTGCAGTCTCTCTGCTGATTATATTTCCAAATGTTTGGCTTCCAGTTCAAATCTCTAACTCCAGATAGAGTTTTAAGTCCTCTGTGGAAATGTTTAACTGTCCATTTTCTGAGAGCTGTACATCTCCATGGCCATTCTGGTTGTCCTACTGGTTGCTAGTCTGTGATGCAGCTGTGGCTAAGGCTGCAGTAATTTCTGCTTTAAGCAGGCTGGCATGCACCAGTCCATTTGGCTTGGCACATCTTAGCCAACTGGTTCCTTGTCAGCTTGCCATACTCCTTTGCAGACATTCTTGCCTGCTCTCCTGGACTAACTAACCTAACAAAAAAATAAATAAATAAAACTATTGTGATAGGAAACCCTGAATGTGTACTCTGTGGCTGCCTGACAGTACTAGCACCTTCTTTAGTGACCAGTGTTTACAGGCTACAGCAGTTCAGTATTCACTCCACTGAATCCCAATATGTGGATTTCCCACCACTGCCAACCAATAGTGTGATGACTCCCCACTAGACCAGTATTCAAAGACCTTTAATCCTGACCACTGGCAACAGTGTGGAATGTAAAGTGGGAAGATAACAGGTACACACAAAGTATTTCCAGATGCAGCTCTCTGCATCAAGAGCAATTTCCCTTAAGAGCACACAGATACCAAAGTCAGTCCTGGGCTGGATTCTCCCTCTTTCTCCAGACCCCCAATAAGACTCCCCACTTTCACAGTGACAGAGTTGAGATCTCAGCTGAGCTCAGTGTCCAAGAAAATACCTCCAGCACCCTCTCTGTCCAACCAATGCTTCGTGTCCCTGCCCAAGTAGCTGACACACACACACACACACACACACACACACACACACACACACACACACACACACACACACACAGAGATACTCTTTGATGTACACACACACACACACACACACACACACACACACATACACAATAATACAAATGGTATTGTGACCAATAACAAGGCTATTGGGAGTGGCCCACATGGTGTCACCAAATAAACATGCAAGTACTCTCAAAACTTAAATATCTATAGACAGATCAGCCACAATAAAAAAATTAAATATATATTAATAATAAATAAAAAAGAACAAAAAATGTTCAGTATATATTCACAGTGACATCAGAGTTCAAATCCACAGGAAATATTTAAAACAACATTGCAGGACAGTCTCAAATAAATAAAGAAAAATATTGAAACTAAGCTTTGCTATATTCCTGACTATATCTAAGAGAAGTACTATTCCCTAGAAACTTACTTATAGAGCAAGGCAGATGTGTGGTGAATGGTTCTAGTTGCCAGGTCCAAGACAGAATACAGAATGTTCTGTCTCACTAAGAGACGCCTCAAATTAATATCTCAAATATTATTGCTGGGATAGCTTGCAGAATAACATAATTTCTTGTCATCTAACTCTATCCCAGGTGAAACCTCTACTGATGCAAGCTTGGCAGTATTTAGCATCTACCTGTGAAAATACATAGATCTCAGATCTTTGGCAGATGCTGGAAGTCATAAAACAATTGCATCCCTTCATATTTTCAGAGGTAGTAATTAGTTCACTCCGAAGACAATAAAAATAGCTTCTCAGCACACACTCTGTGTATCTGGCTGCACTGAAAACTGAAAGATGTCATCTTTTATTGTGTAGCCATAAAGTAATTTAATTTTAATTATTTTTCTGAAGTTAACCTCCTGTATTCCAGTCTCCACTGTTAAAATATATACATTTAAACAGTTACAATAGTACATGTACATTTCTGTTCTATTCCAGCAGGGCACACTGTGGTTATATTTTAATCACAAGCACTTCATAAAATACCTTTTTAACACACATACCAGTTTGATATACACATGGCATACAGTTCTGATACCATTGTAACACAAGCATTTTATATAAATCATGTTGATATTCACAAATGACATATACTTATTTATAAAATTTTAGATAGCTGCACTGGCATTATCTCCCTTTGTCACATCCACAAAGAGCTGTGCACTTACTTGTGAATTGCCCTTAACATTTCACTTTTATTTCAAGAAATTATTTGTGACAAAACCTCCAAATACAGCCTTGGTTATGCATCACATGCCACATAGTGGTACGGTCCACACAGTCATACAACTGTGCCAGAGTCCTATAATTACATCAATTGCAAAACATATGTCTGTATGTGTTTTATGTGAAAGCTGTGTTTGAGTGGCCTGATGCCATATAAGGACACATTACAAATGAGTTGGTTGTGGCTTGTGCAGATCACATACTGACACAAATGCCGATACTGCAATAATCCTTGAGAATAGCAACACAATTACACATACGATGAATTCTACAAGGTTGCAATTGACTCAAAATTGTGATATCTTTGTATGTTGTATCACAGCATTACAACATGTGGATGAAACAATACTTATGTGCTATGTGATCAGTATGACATTCTATTGATGCATCCCAAAGAGCATTTAATGATGGTAGGTATATACATGCACAACTGTGCCATACTGCAAGTGGCAATGTGATGGTTGAATGAGATGTGCATAGAATGTTGATCTGCTCTGCTACAAAAACACATGCCTTAATAAGGCAACAATATACATAGTATCATATCATGTCAACAGCTCTCAGGAAGCATATTACTACAGCAGTTATAGAAGCAACATGTAATGAAATGACAGCAGCAGCCATAATTGCATTACCTCACAGCACAGATTGTACTACAGTCTTGTAGGCCTACCATATATACACACCTCAACATAGGATATGTTGATGACTGCAGCATTGACATGTGAATTGTTCATAGGGTCAAGGGTCATTACTCAGCTAATGGCCAGTATCACATAAAATCCTAGACATTATCAGAACATTTAAAGAAAACTTCCTATATCTATATGATGGAAGATAATAAGGTTATGTGTGTATGTGTGTATTTGTTTGATTGCATTACACAGTGCCTCTGTCCATATGTGATGTTTACCACCTCATGACAGAATTAGCAATCACACATCCAGTGGTCTGGAGATGGTTTGCAGAGGCTCATGGAAGGGCTTTTCTTCATAATCTGTGTATGCATCTTTTACATGATAATATCCTCCACTCCTCTGCAGGAAGGACATCATGTGGCCAGAGGGAAATAGGAGGTATTGGATGCATGGAGCTATGTTAAAGGATCTCCTTAGTGGTATTGAAATGAAAAGCTATTCAAAAGATCATACAATGGCCATAATGTACCACCACCTACACACATACAGGAGTAGACTGGGTCTGATTTGAACATTACACCAGTGTAGGGACAGAAGCTGAAGCACTACCACATATGTCTGACTTTAACACTCTCACATTGCACTTTGTGGAGTATTACACCAACATTATATAATGAGAAGAATATGTTGAGATGAGTGTCTGACATGGATGTGGAGTCACATCTCAGTGTAAAATCTTCTAAACATTTGTTTGAATGGACACACACTCAAGTTTCCTGCTGTCAGATTAGAACTCCAAAATATCTAGTTAAAAAGTTGGATAATACAGTATTTAACATTACTGCAACAGTACAAGTTTGACTTGAATAATGTCAGAGTGCAGTTTAGACAGGATGACATCATCAGTATATGTTACAAAAGATGTAGACACCAACCAGTAACCAACAAATAAAACAAATCCTCTGAAAAAAGCAGCAAAAAGAGGGAAAAT
The DNA here is from genome assembly GCF_019279795.1 of Protopterus annectens. Classification (NCBI taxonomy): domain Eukaryota; kingdom Metazoa; phylum Chordata; order Ceratodontiformes; family Protopteridae; genus Protopterus; species Protopterus annectens. Next base: position 1,307,442,795 of record NC_056731.1, on the reverse strand, counting down.
TCCACCAATTCCACTTTATTCACCAGTAGCAAATGGATTGAGCACTTTTATAAGCTTGTAACACAACTTCATCAGAATCCAAGTTACATCTAAAAAATCAGTTTAAATAGCCTAGGATTCAGTCAATTATTTAATTTAATTTAAGTGCAAAATGCCTTCCTTAATGAATGGATTAGTACAGAAAGAATATCTAAGGGTCTGCAGCTTTGGAAAAGCCCCAACCGCATGATTGCCGGATCTCCTTTGCACACTGAATTAATTGAATTCTTTAATAGGCAGGGGGTGGAACTCTTGCTTATTTTATGAAAACATAATCAGATTATGATGGACACACTAGTAAAAGAGGCAGACCAGTTAGATTCTATCATTAAAAAATATATTCTTTTTAATGTGCAACCGTGTAAACATAAGTGCCACAAGTTAGAACGTGATAGACTTGAGTATCTTGAGGGAAGAACCTATCCAAAGCCAGCAACTCCTAATACTAGATCCAATGGCGAAATGAGGGAACCGGCAATGGGTGCCAATCAGATGGAACGAGTTAGTAGCGACGACGATGACATAGACACCGACCCGTTAGATCAGCCTCTACCAAGAAGGTCCAAAAGGATTTACAACCATGTAAATGGCATCCAGAGGAATTTTCAAGGGGGTCCACAGCAGCAGAATTACCATCCTCAGCCCTGAAATTGGGGGAGGAGAAGAGGAGGGAACAGGCAACAGAATTACCAGTAATGACCAAAGCCGTTGAACAGGAGCTTCTTGAAGGTTCAGGTACTATTATATGATCACCGCTTAATGATTTTACTAATCAGAACAGTGATTTCAAAATTTATAACTACTCTGACCATGTTTTTCAGGATGAACTTGTTTCACTTCTTAGCAAGGGATTGACTTTTGTGCCCACAGCTTTCTCGAACATTGAGACACTAATGATTGATTTAAAGCTTTTTCTTAGAAAGCTTAATTTTAAAATACTGTCTAATGATGTTGAAAACTTGTACACTTCGAAGATATTGTGGAAAAGTAGTACTTTTAACCCTAAATTAGCAATGCCTTTACTAATGTTTGAAAAGATTTGTGAGTGGAATTTCAGGACTATGTTACAACAACATTCTATGGAACCCAATGTGTATAATTTGTGTGAAAGTGAAAGGAAGTTACTTAGAATACTTATGGCCAATAAAGAGGTAAGTTATGAAGCCTGAGAAGGGGGGTGGGGATGGTCATTATGTCTAAGAAGGATTATTTGGACAGGATGTTTAAACATTTGCTTGACAAGGATTTTTATGAACAAGTATCTTTAAATTTTATTAACATATCCTTCAATAGAATTAGAATGTTCCTGAAAGATATGTTAGACCAAGGAGAATTTTTTTTTTGAATTATATGAATTTTTGTAAGTGAAATTTCCTCGTATACCTACCCTGTTTGGCATCGCTAAAACACATAAATGTTTGACTGACCCCCCCCCCCAATGCGACCTATTATGAGTGGCAATATTTCTATTACACATCCTATGGCCACCTTTATTGACCAAAAGGTCAAATCCCTAGTTCAGGCAGCAACTCACACTATTAAGGACTCGTGGGACTTTCTATACAAGTTGAGGAATGTTAGGTATAGTTCGGAATTAGCTTTTGTCACAATTGATGTGGTCAATTTGTTTAATATTATTCCTCAGGCTGAAGGGCTGGAGATGTTCCATGAATTTCTATTGGAATCTAAGGCCTGTAGTAATAATGAAATCAATGTCTTACATACTTTGATGGAAATAGCTCTGAGAAATAATTTTGTGTTTATTGACGGGCAGTTTTTTCATCAGAAGAAGGGACTAGCGATGGGGCAAGTTGTGCCCCTGTCTTTGAAAATATAGTACTTCTACAATGGGAGAGGCATTTTTTGTTGTATCAAAGTAAGATACCTAGGTGGTACTTTTACACCCGCTATTTGGATGATGTCTTTATAGCATGGGATTTAAGTGACCTTGAGACCAAAGTTTTTATTGATTTTCTACACTCAACTACATCCTTTTTGAAGTTTACCTACACTTATAGTAGGAAAGAAGCTAGTTATTTGGATGTATTGGTCACTAAGGATGATGTTAAAAAGGTTATACAAAGTAATATATATAAAAGAAGTACTTACTCTAACAGTCTTCTATATTATGACAGTTGTCACCCAGCCCATCAGAAAAATGGTATAATAAAGGGACAATTTATAAAGTTGGCACTAATGATTACAGAGGAAGGAAAATTTGAAAAGGAAAGCACTAAACTAACCAACATGTTCCTAGCAAGAAATTACCTTGGTGACAATGTTAAATGAATTCATGGAGAAATTTCAGAAAAAAAGACATAGAAATATCATTAAACCTATTATGTACAAAACTGACATTATTAATGCTAAACAAATTGAACAAAAAAATAATCTTTGCCTTGCTCCTTTGTTACTACCTACACACAAGACTACTCAATGGTTAAATAGATTATTAACAATTGGTCTTTCTGTCAGGATTTTGAAGGGATGAAAGAAATCCTGGGGGAAAGACCTAGGTTTGTAACTAGAAGGGCTAGATGTTAAAAAAACATGTTGGAAGTGGATGACAAGTGTTTAGATTTTTTGAGCCACAAGAAGTGGTGTACTTTTAAATGTGGAAGTTGTAGCCAGTGTGTTTGGTTATTAGAAACTGACACTGTTACTGCTAATAGGTTCAACATTAAAAGTTCCTTTCATTTTAATTGTAAGACAGTGGGCATAGTTTATCTAGCATTGTGTCAAAAATGCCCAAGTTTTTATGTTGGAAAAACTGTCTGTCAATTCAGAGAGAGGATTTACGAAGATTTAAATTACATAAAAAATAAAAACGTTAGTAATTCCCTCTATTGTCATTTCAAGAATTTTTCTGATCACAGTTTTTTTTATTTTTGGGGCTTGATACAGTTTATCAGCAATATTGGGGGGGACTGTGGGGTGATCTTATGGAGTATAAGGATTTGCTTTGAAAACTAAGGTTAAATGCCACAGTTCCCCCTGGCTTGAATGAATCTATTCCGATAGCTAGTGTGCTTAGACTCAATGTGACATATATTTTACATATAAAAGTTTTTAGACACTTATTATATTTATACTCTTAGTGTGTTTTAATAATGTTTATATAAAAATGTTTAGTATATTAACTTAATATTGTTTTAAGAATTTGTGTGTTGTTGGTATGTGGAGCAAACACAATATATGTTATTTAAATTAATTTTTACTGATTCTTTAAGAAGAGTTAATTAGGGTGGGTGTTTAATTAAATAATTGACTGAATCCTAGGGTATGTAAACTGATTTTTGTAGATGTAACTTGGATTCTGATGAAGTTGTGTTACGAGGTTATGAAAGTGCTCAATCTGTTTGTTACTGGTGAATAAAGTGGAATTGGTGGAATTTTCCTTCTTTTTGCTGCTTTTTTCAGAGGGTTTGTTTTATATGTTACAAAAGATGTTCAGAGGAGTGTCTGACATAGTTGTGGACTCATGTGCAATTCTAAAATTGCCACCATAATGATTTTTGAATGGCACTCAAACAACAGTTGATCACAGTGAGTTTAGAACCTCTACTTATCTACAGGACATGGTAATTTAGACAAGCACTACAGCACAAGTATGGCTGTTTCAGTGTCAGGCAACACTTTATAGGTAATGACATCATCAGTGTATGTTTATGAGAAGAAGATGGAAGTAGGAGTATTTCACATGCTGTTCTAAAATGGTTTCTTGAATGTGAATTCACTGAACACAAACACGCACATACAGGTTGATCACAGTGAGACTAAAAATCCCTTCCTAACTATCTATAGAACACAGTACTTAACACAAATGCCACACAAGTCTGGCTGTTACAGTGTCAGGCAACACCTTATATCTGATGACATTAGCAGCATATTTTTGTGAGAAGAAGATGGTAGTAGGAGTGTCTAGTATGCTGTTCTAAGAGGGCCTCTCAAAATTAAATTAACTGAACATAAACACACACACACACACAAGTTGACCACAGTGAAACTAGACCCCTACCCAACCATCTACAGAACACAATAACAACACAAGCACCACAGTACAAGTCAGATTTTTTTATACTGCTGGACAATTTACAATGGATGGCATCATCACTGGATGATTGATAGAGCATGTTGGGAGGCCTGTACGAAATGTGTCTGTGAAATGGATGTACAACTCTCAAAATATCTGTTCTCCATGGGACTGGATTGCTGATGTTGTGATACACACTCATGGTCTTCTAACTACAGACACACACACAACAGTTGATTGTAGTAAGATTAGAACTCCTATCTAACTAGTTACTCAGCCTAGAGAGTGTAGTATTTAACACAAGAGTCATACCACAAGTCTGACTTTTATACTGCTACTGGATCATTTATAATGGATGACATCATCACTGGATGTTTGTGAGAACATATTGGGCGGCATGTATGAAATAGCTGAGTAGTCATGTATGACTGTTAAGATATTAGTTATGCATGGGACTGGATTGATGACAGTAGAATGCAGACTGATTTCCATCTGCCTATGCACACACACATACATAGAGACAGACACATAATGTGGCTGCTGTGATAATTTAACCCACGTGTACATATCTTGTTCTCATTCGCAGAACACAGTAGTTAATAATTGCACCATCTCTGAAGTATGTTTTTGCCATGCCATAATGAGTCTTTATAGATATTGCCATCATTATTATATGATGTGGATAACATAGTCTGTTATGAGAGTGGTATGCAAAGTGTGGATTTTGCATTTCCTGTTGTGTTTCCAGTGTGCAAGTATACTTTAAAAGACAGCTTCTCAAGTTAGATGCAAAAAGCTGTCAGGAATGTATGTAGCAGAACTGAGACATATGCAGCTGTTTCTCAGTATGTTGTGTACATTACACAGCTACTGTCACAGACACACACATGTGTAATCAGCATGGATGCAATTGTGTATGTACATGTGTTCATATTTGTGAAGAATTTATGTCCACATTAATACATGTATAAGAGAATATTAATGTGTTTTGACAGTATAAAGGTTTAGATGATGTAACAATGAAGGCATGCTATGGATTTCTGTAGTGTAGTTGCATTTGTGAAATATTACTGACATACCCATTTTCAAGTGAATGCATGTAGGGCACACATCAGGCTGAGCAAACATGGGTTTAGTCAGTTGTGTTTTTACATGGATTGTAATAGGATGAAGAGCAACAGGGCAGTAAACATACTAATTCATGCCAATCAGCTCTTTCCATAGTGCACAGCTAAGTAGCCGGTTTGCACAGTTGATGGCAAAGTGTTTGCACATGCAAGATTCATATTTAATGACTGCTGCTTGAACTTGAGAAGTACTTATGCAAATGGGCTAGCTTAGAAATAGCCAACGGATATTATGCTGCTCATAATGTAGTTTATATTGTAAATGTTGTGTCATAAATTTAATGACATTAATGGCTGTTAGTACTGCTGTCCCCGTTTGCACATAGTTAACCACTGAGCAAATGCAGTTCTCTGTTTTTTTTGAGAAAATAATATTAGCTCTATTGGTTTGCCTTCCTCTGCACAAACACAATAAGTGGAAAGGCACGGCAGTCAGTACTTTGGACAGTACTAAGTGTAATAAAAACACATGCAGCCTAACTGTCTTTGTGTGGCAGCAGGAAGAACAGCAGTAAGCTTTTATTTTGAGTACAGATGATACAGGGTTCAAATCCAGCTCAATCTAATTTTTAACATTTGTATTCAGGATGTAATTAAATAATTACATGTGATAATTTATGCAAATGTGAGAGGGAGTGACTACAGTGCAGTACTGTATAACAATGAACACTATTCAGTTGATTTATGTCAACAATACACATATGCACTGGCATTTTTTTATAAATTCATCAGTATACATAAATGTTATAGGAAATATTTAATATGACAGCCTTTATTCTGCTTTAACTGTGTGTCTCCTTAGCACAGTGAATTTAAGCAGGATTGCATAGAGGTAACTGCACCATGCCATAGGACATGAAGACCAATTCACAGTCGCTTAGCAATGGTGCGTGATAAAATGCAAATGCAGATGACAAAAAGTGTAGGGTTTCATTGGGGGCATTTCTGCCATGTGTGTGATGCGTTATTCTATTTTTTGATCAGATTAAAGGTGTGAAATGGGCTAGATAGGAAAGTGGTGAAATGGGAGGTAAGCAGGGGGAAGAACAAAGGGAAAGCAATATAGGAATGTGGAGGAGAGAATTATGAAAGAAACATAGCTATCCACTTCTTCAGCAGTGAAAAATGAACAGAATATTAGATGAATTTGGACTGTCAACTCAACAAAGATGGGTGACAGCAATGCAGTAATCTTGTATAGCCAACTGAAACAAATCAAGTGCATCAAGAAGACACTTGTGAAGTAGAGAGCTATGGAAAAATATATATTTTTTGAGGACAGGTGACCATTTTTGTTATTTTATTTCAGTAAGAGTGGAATGTTGGGTAAGGGACGTGGGTATGTCAGGGTCAGATAAGTAGGGTAGGTGAGGAAGTGGCTATAGACAAACAGGACAGACAAGACAGAGACAGGGATGGTGAGGGAAATGAAAGGTTCAGGAATACCATGACTGAGGCTTAGGAGGGGAGATAGATTGGAAGCAAGGGGACAGCGAGAATCCAGTCCTCACCCTCAGTACTGTCATCACTATCCCTTCCTGAGCTTGCTGTTACAATGTTTGATGTTTCTCTTGCCCAGCATTCTGGTGAGCATCTTCTCCATCCAGCTAAGGCATGGACTGCTTGTACTATCTACAACCTCATGCTGGCAGGTGGCAAAATCACCACCTTCACCAATACTACCACAGGGTACCACTTCACTAGCTGTGATGTTAAGGGCCCAGGTAGGGCAAGGGCTGCCTAATTAATACTGCCATGTTGGGTCCCAGATGTGTTGAGTGCCAGCATGGCAGCTGATGGAGGGGTAGCAGGCTGAGCCACATTTGTTGGCCTACCTCCCTGTGCTGGAAATCGTTTTGTGAGTTGTCAGAAATTGATGACATCAGAATGCTATGACCACACCTGTAAAAATAAAAAAGAGAGAAAAGGGGTGGGGTTATTGAGGCAGAGGGAAAAAAGATAATTAGACCCATTATATGTCACATACAATGAATTAGTATGATATAAATATAATTTGATATAATATAATTATAATTTTATATTAATCATACTTTTTAACAATTTCAAACTATGACTGATAATTGCTTTAAGAAATCCTTACAATATGCATATATTACACATATGTCTTTTTCATTAATACAGATTAAATTAACAGCATGGCACTTATACCAATTTTGTTGAAATTGTTATGTGATATTTTGAAATTATTTTTTGGTATATTTCTTACCCATGGGATTTGAACCCACAACATCTGAACACACTACAGATGACTTCTACAATTGCCTTGAGCTACAGAATGAAGCATGCATGCTTGATTTTACAGTTAAGATATGCATGCTTAGTTTGCTTCTAATGTATAGAAGAGCAATACTTTCAATTAAACAATAAACAATAATTATTTTGTGCTTCTCTTAGTATTTCCAAATATTCACCACAGGCATCCATGTTCTCTACAATATCCTGGGTGGCTGTAAAAGAAAAATGGTAGAAAAGGAGAAGAGCATTACGAGTACCAGTCTTGACTATTTCCAGCTTTCAATATCATTTAAAGTATCTTTATCTGTATACTTACACAACAGTTGTTCCTGCTTGCATCTTTTCTGGTTGTTGTAGTGATGACTACATTGCTCTCCAGTGAGTAGAAGGCCAGTCACACTGGAGACAGCCTTGACTGGACTATTTCAGGCCTCTGATTTATACGGTATAGTCCCCCAGCAATAGCCTGCAATAGCCTATGGCTGTGGTGCTTTACAAGGAGTCCAGTGATTGGGCACCTTCCCTTCTTGCTCCTGCCATGTCTGCACAAGTCAAACAGCAACAGTTAAAGGGTTTTCAGACCAATTTGTAGTATTGTGTTTAAAGTTAGTGTGCAAACCTGAACACCATGCCAACCATGTTCGCACAAAGTTAAGCAGGGAGCAACAATCCCAAACAAAGAGAAAGGCAGTTTGTAAAACAGCAAGGGCATTGTGACAGTTGACGTTAGTTTACGGATTTGTTGCTGCTGTAAATGTTAATTGATTTAACTTTACATGTATTGGGGGTATACATTTTATGACCTGACACTTTTTTGAGTGGCTTTACATACTAATAAAAGTAATTTATGCAATGTAGAATTCAAACCTATGTAAAATAAACAAAATGCATTCTTCCACATAGGTGTTTTTTTCATTTTTACCACAGAAGAAGTGCTAGTCAGGTATGTTCATTAATTATACAGTCACATGAAAGTGAGAGGCTAACCATGTATGCCTGTGACCTGACAAGGTTGTGCTTTATACATCCTTGTGCATATGACTGTCATTGAAGTATGAAATCCATCCCACGGCTGAAAAGGCACTTTTAAGTACAGAAACATATTTGTCAGTATGCCCTCAATCACACATATAATTCATATGATCGTTATTGCTAGACATAGCTGCTGTTATTTATAATTATCTTTAAATTATTTTTCAGTTTTTTTTAATTGAGTGGACAAGCATTAATAAAAATGAAAGTGTATTAGATATGAATCCTGGTTCACTTATATTAACTTATACCTGTTGCCACAGGGAAGGCTGGGTAAGGCAGGGTGCTCATTGCAACTGAGAATTTCTTTGTCAGACATGCTCATTAGCTGTACATACACATTAAAAAGCTGAGTGTTAAACCATGTATGTGTGTGACATGAAAGTTCATAAAATAAATGTTTAATTGCAGAACCATAATTGTACTGATAATTACAGTTAGAAATTTACTTTACATGATATCATGTGTATGCTCAATGTACCTGCTATACATAGCTATTTTATGTGAAATTATTTTTATATTGTGAATTTTTATATAAATTAAAGTGGAACAGCATTAATAAAACTTTTGAGTTTGCTGGATTAGAATCCAGGCTTACTTCTATTGTTGCAAATAGCTTACGCCTGCTGCCACAGGGAGAACTACTCAACAGCTATATATTTTCTCATTCATTACTATGTATTTGTGTTGACTGCCACATAAAGTTGCTTAACATGTTTGTGCAGTGGAAGACCACACATGTTACAATGTATCATTTTGGAAATTAGCAATGTCTGCTTGTTGTCTGCAGGTGCTCTGGAAGAGCAGGTGTTGTGGAAGCATGATGATCGTCACGCAACGCCACTTAGTATGTTTTTTGAAATTGAAAATGCCTGCTTGTTGTCTGGGCCATTAGACTGTGTTTGCATGGAGGTGTGCAATGTACAAATGAGACAGGCAAAGCTAAACATGCATTATTATTGTAAAACGTGTTTATTAGTTTTCATCACTAAAAGATAAATGTGGGGCTTGAACCTTGAATACAATGTGCTCTGTCAGCCATTGTATTTAACAGTTGTAGTATACACACAGTTTCTTCACAGCTTTAATTTATGCTGTCTTTCTCATACAAGTAACTTCCATTAATTTTAACTTATTTGGCCATTTCACCATATTTGCACTAAGCCATGCACCTGGTAAATATTAATATTTAAAAATGAAAAAATAAAAAAGGAAACATAAACATTACAAAATACATTTTAACACACCTTACAGATTTTACACAACTCTGGATGTGAACTATCAGAGAGATGAGCCTACAAAATACACAAGGGGTGTTATCTCTGTTTTCCACAGAAATGACTTTGCAGCAGGATTATGCATACAAGCAAGTCCCATTTACTCCACAGTATTAACAAGACATATACACTTGTACACAGTCAGTTGTTTGCACATGTGTTGCTTATATATTTAGCACAATGAGTTTTCAGCAAAGGCAGGAGAGTTTGGCTATTGGTGAACAAAAATGAGAAATGTGTGCTGTTCACTTCCATTAAAAAGTTTGCTACAATCACAAGTACTTCTACACTTTGTAAGTGTATCCTGGGTGACATACAAACTGCAGGTAAGGCAGTCTGAATTGCTGTCATGTCTTCCTTCTCCCTCCCACTAATACTTCACAGTTGCAATGCATTACCAACAAAACAATGAGGCAGTGCCTACACCATGTTTATATACCTGCTATGCAAAGTCAAAATTTGGGATTCAGCAAATTAATGAGTTCACACCTCATATGCATCTTCACCATGCTCATAGTCCTAAATCTACACTATAAAAGGTAACCATGGTACTAGGGAACTTGAAGGTGAGGAGACTTGTGTATTAGGAGAACACAGAAGATTGCTATTCATTTTGATTTATCTGCAGAGAAGGCTTCTGATCTTGCTAAGGTATTATAGTATTTTTCAAGTGCATGCTAGATTTTTTAACATGTTACAAAGAACAGTTTTTATATACATATATGCATTACAAAATGGAACTTTTATATACATGTCTGGATGGTGCAGTGGTGCAGCTGTAACGTTGTCACCTTATAGCAAGAGGTTCTCTGGTTTGATTCTCAGTTGGAGTGCCTTCTGTGTGGAGTCTGCATGCCCTCCCTGTGTTTGTGTGGGTTTTCTCTGGGTGCTCCAGTTTCCTCCCATGTCACAAACACATACTTCTGGAGCATTTCTCCCAGGGCCACCACTGAAAATTGGCTTTGTTCCAAGTCAGACTTTCCCAGTAAACAAATATATTTATTTATTTTATTTATTTTTATTTTACATTTGTTGACCGGGCTAGTCTAACTGAATATATTGTTGACCGGGCTAGTCTAACTGAATATATGTCCATTTTCAGTAGCGGCTCGGGGAGATAAGCTCCAAGATACGATCAAATACAAATACAAGTACAAACAACACAAATCAAATATTATAATAAAAATAGCAATTATCATAGTAAAAAATCATCAACAATGGTAACGTGCAGTACAGCATAGAGGTTATAACAGGATGTATAATGAGGTCAAAAGTAATAAACAGTGCAAATTGAATGTACAGAGACATAATACAGGTTAAGTCAGTAGTAGAAAAAGGAAGTTAGTTGTGTAGTGATGTTACTATGGATTTACTTAAAAAAGGTATATAAAGAGGACAGAAATAATGTAAAAAAGGTAGATAAAAAAATATATTAAGAGGAAGATATAACAGAGGATAGTAAACACTGAATAGGTAAGTCTGGAGGCTGAGCTCTCTCAACTCAGGACTGGCAAGACCAGACAGGAGGAGAAGAAAACCACGCACACCACAAACCCAGTTTCACATAGAACTATCACAACTGCAAAACAAACACATAAACACACAAAGACATACTCGGAGGCACTGATCAAAAATCTACCAAAACTACAGAGGCCTCCAAAGCAGACACCCAAGCAACTGCCACCTCAAGACATAAGACATGCAACACATAGTTCTCAAAGTCAGTGTGCTAAACAGTCACAGCCCTTAAGGCCAAACACAATGCCAGACACACTTGTTATAGGTGACTCCATAGTCAGACACACTGACGTCCCACTCACCAGACTGAACAAGGAAAAGATCACAGTAAGCTGCCTGTCAGGCGCTAGAATCCGCCACATAACACAAGCACTCAGGTCACTCCACAGCAAGTACAAGTATGACTCAGTCATTGTCCATGCCGGTGTGAACGACCTGAGACGTACCTCCCTGGACTACATGAAAAGAGACATAGAGGAGCTCTCAGATTATGTAGCCCAGGCCAGTATGACCCTGACCCTGAGCAGTATCCTACCCTCACCAAGAATGATGCCACAATACAGAGACAAAATGATCAGCTTTAATAATTGGCTTAATTACTGGAGTCATTCTAAGGGGATCCAATGTCTGTCTGCCTGGGATGACATGCTTGACAAGCCACGCTGCTTTGCAAGGGACGGCTTGCACCTGTCACCCTTGGGCTTCCGGATATTGGCAAAGGCTCTTGCCACCCCCATAGTGCCTTTTTTAGGCAAGGCTCAAATGATGAACCTACTGCCCTAGAAAACAAAAATGGAGAAAAACTAAGGGTAATACTGCTCAATGCCAGAAGTCTAAACCTCAAGATGCACGCCCTCGAAGCCCTCCTCAGTATGGAGAACATCGATGTCTGTGCTGTGACTGAAACCTGGTTCAAGGCTCCTGAGAGCACCCCAGCACTATCAGGTTATACCTCATATCATGCGTTCCGGCCCCAAAATCCGGACCGAACCACAAAAGGAGGGGAGTATCCATATTCATAAAGGATACCCACACCTCCAGGTTAGTGGCAACGCACGAAGCATCGGAGACCATCCAGGTGCAATTAACCATAGGTAAAACTGCCCTACAGTTTGTAACATGCTACAGACCACCTTCTCAAACTCAGGAAACCCACACAGCCTTCCTGAAGACACTGGAGAGTATGAATGTCTCTCCAAACACCATCATATTGGGTGACTTCAACTACCCAAACATAGACTGGGAACATTACTCAAGCCCCAACACCCTAGCCCAAAGGTTCCTTGAGTTCATAAACTCAAATGCTATGGAACAACTAGTCACCATTCCCACAAGAGGAGAAAATATACTAGACCTGATCATCACAAACATGGGGACAAAATGCTCCACACGGAAGTATATCCCTCATTGGTGAGATCAGACCATAAATTAATCTCACTGGAGATCCACATCCCGCCCCACCCCCAGCAAAAAAGACCACAGTGAAGAACTTCTCAAAAGCAAACTTCACACTTCTTAAGACTGGAGTGGTATCCTTCAAGGCCCCCGAGCCAGTGGAAACCACAACCCACGCTGCTGAAACCCTTACAAATGCCTTCTATGAGCACTTCCAGGAATGTATGGATCAAGCAATCCCTAATAAAATCAAGACCCTTTCCACCAAAGGCAGGCGCCCGGTCTGGTGGACTCCAGCCATAAACCAACTCTACAACAAGAGGAGAAAGCTACTACATGACAGAGCAAAATCCCTAAAAGGGAAGGCATCTCTGATCAATACTAGCAAAAAACTACGATCACTCATAAAATCATCCAAGGCCAACTTTGAGAGAAAAATCGCTAATGACACAAAAGACAATCATAAAGCCTTCTTTAGCTATGTTAGAAACCTGGGTGGAAACTCCCAGATATGCTCAGAATTAGTCCAAAATGATAAAAAAATCACTGAACCCACAGACATTGCCAACATACTGGCAGACAGGTTCAGTGCAAATTTCTCCCCTCCCTCCCCCCCAAAAGGAGAAATATCTATCCCACCAGAGTCTAGCCTCCCAAACATCTCAGATGCCCAGGCGAGAGCTGCTATCTCTAAAGCAAAAAACACAGCATCAATGGGACCGGACGGTGTCCAGGCTGTGTGCTACACAAACTCAATGAGGAACTAAACCCACACATAAGGCTGCTGTTTAATCTTAGGCTTACTACAGGATACATACCCAAAGAATGGCGTACGGCAACTGTGGTCCCACTCCACAAAGGTGGTGCTTCTACGGACCCTGGAAATTACTGCCCCATAAGCTTGACGAGCCTTGTCTGCAAAGCTATTGAGAGGATCATAATGGAACTCATAAATAAAGACATTGGGGACCTACAGACACTGGATCCTACCCAATTTGGCTTTGTCAAGGGTAGATCCTGCCTCTTGAACTTGGTCGACTTTTTCAAAACAGTCACTAAGGCCATTGATGAGGGTAAGGCAGTTCACACAGCCTACCTTGACCTAGCAAAAGCGTTCGACACAATACCCCACTCGGGCATCATAGAAAAGCTCACCAGCTTAGATGTAAACCCATATGTCACAAGATGGGTTGCAAACTGGCTCAAGGACAGAACACACAGGGTTAGAGTTGCTGGTGCCATGTCAGACTATAAGCCGGTCACGAGCTGTGTCCCACAGGGCTCAGTCCTGGGCCCCCTCTTGTTCGGCATTTATTTTTCTGAAGTGCAGGCAAACATAGGGGGATTGTGGCTGACAAAATTTGCAGATGACTGCAAACTGGGCACCATAATTGACACTCCATTAGACACAGACATCCTCCAGAAAGGTCTCATAGAAATGGATAACTGGTGCCAGAGCCATGGCCTTAAGCTAAATGCCAAAAAATGTATAGTCATACCCTTTGGGAAAAACAAGGTAACCCCTAATTACCACATAGGTGGTAATCCATTAAACACGGAAGAAGTTATCAGGGACCTGGGGACCCAAGTTGACAGTAACCTCTCTTTTGACACTCACATTGCCAAAGTGGTTAGGAAGACCTTCTACATTGCCCACCTGATCATGAAGGGATTCACATCCAGATCAGGAGAGGTCATTGTACCCTGTACTCTTCACTTATCAGACCAATGATTGAGTACAACGCCCCATTCAGAATGTACCTTACCCGACACCTGCAGCAGTTGGAAAGACCCCAAAAGTTCCTCACCAAAAGGATAAAGGGGCTCAAACATATGTCATACGATGCCCGACTGAAGAAACTCCAGCTCTATTCAGTCGCATACCGTCTGCTCAGAGGTGATCTGTGCCTGACATACAAGGCCATGTCCAACCCGGAATTAATGGACATGCTCCACCTCAAAAATCCAAATCCACCAGAGCCACGAGAGCAAGAGACTTAAACCTCAACACGGATATAAATAGGATGTGCTGGAGGGACAGATTCATCACCCAGAGACTCCCTACACTATGGAACAGAATACCAGTCCATGTGAGGCAGAGCCCCTCACTGACTCTGTTCAAGAGAAATCTTGACGAGTGGATGGGAGATCGTAGGTTTACCCTGGGAATCATCTCTGTATCACTGCTGGACAGAGGCACAGCAAACTAATGGGTATAGTATTCTCATCCTAAGGGGTGGTGAAAGCCACAAACACTCTGGCTAGGTTTATGAATGCCCTAGGGCAGATAGCCTAGTATGAACCTATGAACCTATGAACCTATAAGTTTGTAGAGGTAGATGGCTAGTCTGGTTTGGAACAGGGGCATAGCCAGTATGATTTGAGGTAAAATTTAAGTTTGTTTTTGAAGAGAGATAAAGAGGTGAGTGAGAAGAGGTCATTAGAGAGAAGATTCCAGGATTTACCTACAGTATTAGAGAAGAGAGAATCCCCAGCCCTGTTATTAGGTTTAGAGGTGTGTACAAGAAGTTTGTTTGATGAGTGTAACGACTTCAGATTTTTATAGGGGATGATGAGGCTAGATAAACTTGGAGTATTAGAAGGTTTATAAAGAATGTTGTGGGCAAAAGTTAGTTGGTGAAATTTAATCAGGTGTTGTAGTTCTAACCATCTTAGCTGATTTAAATTTATACAATGGTGGGTTCCAAATGGGTTGCCTGTAGCAAATCTTGCAATGTTATTATAGGACATTTCCAATTTGCTGAGGATATCATGTATAGATTAGTAAAAATGGGTGAGGCATAAAGGAGTGTAGAGATCAAATGAGTGTGAGCTATAGTAGTTTTAGCAGTAGGAGAAAGGAAGGGTTTAATCCTATAGAGAGTGCCAATTTTTTGTTGACAATCTTTATAGCATCGTTGATGTGGATGTCGAAGTTCAGATTATTGTTGATGGCAACACCTAGTAGTTTGGTGGTAGAGTCTGGAGATATTATAGTACCATTGGTAGATGTCACAGAGCAATGAAGAGGAGATGCTTTTTTAATAGGAGTGAAGAGGAGGAGTTTGGTTGTCTTTGGGTTCAAAAGAAGGCAATGCTGAGTGAACCATTGTTCAACTATGTCGAATACTTTTTGGGTGAGAGAGTGAAGGTTATGGGAGGATGTAGCTGAGCATAATAGTGTGGAGTAGTCAGCATATTGCATGCGAGTGGCTTGAGGGATAGGTAGATGAAGGTCATTAATAAATATAGAAAAGAGGAGAGGTCCTAGTATGGACCCCTGAGGGACACCTAAGGTAATGGGTAGATGGGTGGATAAAGTGTTATGCCAAAGTACTGCTTGCTGTCATTTGTCAAGGTAGGATTGGAACCATTTTATGGAAAGTGGGTCTAATGACAGATATTTTAGTATGCTTATGAGAATCTGGTGGTTTACCATGTCAAATGCTTTAGACAGGTCAATAAATAGAGCAGAAGAAAGATTATTCAGGTTTTGGTGCCTGTTAATGTAGTCAGCAAAGGAAAGGAGGGCAGTGGTAGTGCTGTGTGTGGGTCTGAAACCATGTTGACAGTTGGAAAGTAAATTGTTTTCGATTAAGTGGTGGAGTAATTGCCTATGGATACATTTCTCCATAATTTTTGCTAAAGGAGAAAGTAGGGCAATGGGGCGATAGTTTGATAGCTCAGTGGAATGTCCTCCTTTATGTAGGGGGATAATATGGGAGACTTTCCATAAGGTATGGATGTAACCTTCAGTAATAGTTCTACTGAACAGTATGGAAATAGGGTAGGCAGTAGTCTTGGATGATAATTGTAGATATTCAGAAGGCAGTAGGTCTGCAGAAGGAGATAATTTGTTTCAGTTTATTCAAAAGGGTTTGAATAAAGGTGGCTGGGACAGGTTTGAAATGAAAAGGGGGGTGGGGTTGAGGTGCATGAAGGTAGTGTGAAGGTATTATGTGATAGTTGACTAGCTAGTGTTTGGATAGCATCTGTAAAAAAGGTATTGAAGGTATTAGCTGTGTAAATGGGATTTTTCCAGTTTGTATTTTGAGGGTCTGGTGTAGTGGATTGACCTGGGTGGAGTAACTGCTTAATGCCAGCCCAGAATTTCTGTGGGTTGTTGTGATTAGGTTGTTGATATTGTAAGTAGTAGTTTTCTTTATCAGAAAGTATGGCCTTCTTAGTATCATTTCTTAGCTGTCTAAAGGTGTGTTGGTCTACAGGGTTTTTAGTCATTCTCCATTTGGCCCAATATTTATTTCTGAGATGAATTTTGTGTTTGGTTTCGTAGGAAAGCCATGGGGCAGACTTGGCCTTAATTCTAATAGATCTGGTTGGAGTGTGGTGATTAAGAATGGCAAGGAAGGTAGAATTAAAGAAATTAATGGCTTCATCTAAAGGGAGGTGTTTTAAGGGAACCCAATTGCATGCTCTTAGTTCCATTTGGAATAGATCAGGGTTAAATTTCTTTTTGGATCTAATACATCTGATAGGGGTTGGAGTGGGAGTGTTGGCTTTATGCCTGATGGTGTAGGTAAGTGAGTGGTCACTTATATCATCAGGGAGGGTTCCGGAATTATAGTAGTGAGTATGATTGTTTGTGAGAATCCAGTCTGATATGCTTGCTTTCTTGTTAGCTTTATTTCTTCTGGTGGGGGAGGTAATGGTTTGAGAGAAACCATATAGGTTTATGTTGGTGGTAAGAAGGCTACTGCAATAGGAATTCCAGTCTAAATTTATATCACCTAGGATTATGGTTTCCTGAGGCAGGTGTTGAGATAGCCAGCAAAGGATATTTTCCATGGTGGCTATGTTATTTCCAGGATGCAGATACATACAGATAATATAGATTGATTTAACATTGTTAAGTTCAAGTTTAGAGATGAGAATCTCAGCATTGGAAACAGAGGTAGATTACAGTTGTATGTGGTTAATTGTAAGCCAGATTTAAATAGAATAGCAACCCCACCACCTTTCTTAGCTACTCTGTCAATTCTTAGGATATTATATTGAGGTGGGATAATTTCATTATCTTTGATGACAGGTTTTAGCCATGTTTCTGTTAGGCAGATAATGTCAAAGGAGTACACTTCTTAGAGAGCATGGAGTTGAGTCACTTTGTTGTTAATACTACGTATATTAAGATGAGCTAGTAGGTTTAACAAGGGGATAATTGAATGATTGATTATGGTTATGGAGAGAGATAGGGGTTGCTGTTGGGCCAGGATTAGGATGAATATCACTGTCCTTTACTGTGAGGAGTTGTACTAGATAGCTTGGGTTAGGGAATTTACTGTACAGAAGTAACACTCTCTTGTGATGTAGTGTATTATATTTAATGTGTAGTGTTCTATGATACTTTGCAAGTAGGTAGCTAGGTGAGCATGTTATGTTTGCATGGTTATGCAGGTGCGGTAAGGGTTGATAGTTGGTTTGTTGGTTGGGGTAGTCAGTGTGTGGATATATTGGGTGCTTATACGAAGAGAGTAAATAGGCATAGTTTAGAAGTGATAGTGGTAAAACAGTGAAGCAAAGTAGAATTTGAAAAGGGATGGTTGGATTAGCCATTGGAAAGGATTAGCTATTTGTTGTATATATGTGGAGGTGGAAGTATTTAAGGTGAGAGTGTGTAAAGATAGGAGGGAGTGGTGAGTATGGAGGGGAGTGGTCAGAGATGGGAGATGAAAGAGAAGTTGGCCAATGGAAAATGTGTAGAGGGTAATGGGAAGAGGAAGAGGTGTGGTTAGAAAGTATAAGAGTAGGACCCCTGGGGGGTGTGTGGGAATTGGGGGTAGGGATAGGAGCAGAGTGAGCTCACAGGGCGAACGGAGCGGGCAGACACAGAGACTGAAGCAGTTGTAGAGGAAACAATCAGCAGGACTGATATGTGAAGGTAAGTTTTAAAAGTCAGATGTGGTAAAGGCCAGTGAGAAGTGATCCTAGGAAAGGTGGTAGTAGACAAGTAGTGAGAGAACAGGATAGCAATGCAGGTACAGTAGGAGAAATAAGGGCAGTAGCTATGCAATAGATAGGATGAGATGGGGATGAGGCTGGGTAAAGGTTGCCACCTAGTGGACAGGCCTAAAAATGCAGGCAGATGTAAGAGGGAGTCAGATGGAGTAAACAAGGGAAAGGTGGGAGCTTAGTCAAAAAGAGGGATTCTAAAGAGGATGGGAGAGAGAGTGATTAATGTATAGAATTGGGGGGGAGGCTTCTGGCTGCCCCAGCTCAAGACATAATTTACCACCTGTAGCAGTGGCACACTAGTAGAATGACAATTCAGGTGGGAATTATTTAATAAACATAATTTTCTTGTATCCTTGATATAGGGTTTGTAGGGCAGATAGGCTGTGAGGTGTATCACAGATAGTTGCAGGGGTTCCTTTAGGTTCTGACAGACTTGTGCTGGAAGCACAAGTAGAGCAGGGTAACTCAAGGAGGCAAGAGAGACAAGGTAGTTATGGGAAACAGGAGTTAGCACATAGCAGGTTAAGAGTGGACATATTATACTAAACATTCACCTATACCTATATGTAGATAGCAAATAAACAGTGCAATAATCCTTGTGTTACAGATACAACTAGTCATTCACAGAGGAAAATATGTAAAAATAGCAGATTACACATTATCTAACCCTGGTAGCAGCAGATGTAAAAACATAGTTCAGCATTATTTAAATGCTGCTTGGTAGTAAAACACTTTCTGCATGATTTATATGCCCCTAGATATTAGCAGGAACAAGAGGATAAAAGTAAATGATGTTCCTACCTATTTAATAGCTAGAACAGTCAGCCATCGTTAAACAAATACTATGAAGGACTATGCTGGGACAGAACGGGCTTAAAACGACTGTAAAATAACACAGTAACAGCTAAACAGGAAGAGAGTTAAAGAAATTAGACTTCAGAGTAAGCACTTAGGAGGCGCCGCTCAAGAGCCATTTACCAGTTTCAGATAAACAAAGTAATTTGGTCATGCTCAGAGTAGAATCTGCCTGAGAAGGAGGATTAATAAACTTGCCATTGTTGGCTTGTTACAAAAGCCAGAGGCAGTCTTTAACAGCTATGATTTATCCACTTTTCAAGCAATTGCAGCTAGACAGGTAAGCTAGCTCTAATTTAGTCCTAAAGAAACACCACGAGGGTGGTGTAATACCATGGGCTGTGTCCAGGCTAGGGATCAGTCGGTACCACAAAGGTCCGTTGAAATCAAAATAAATTAGTGTGCTACTATGTGGAAAACCACTGATATCAGCATAAGATACACAGTAAATAATCTACCCGGTGATATGAAGCCACTAAACCAGCAAGTATAAATGGTTATTAATAAGCTCTAGTTAACCTTAGTGAAACACCATGAGGTTCGTGTAGTGGACCGAGCCGTGTCCAGGCTTGGGAACAAGCTATGTTGAATAGCTACGCTATAAATATGTAGCAGGGTTGATAGCATACAAAAAGCACAGCTATCAGCTTAAACACGCTACAGGCAACAGTTAGAGCATTATTCAGTCTAGGGATGGCTTTACAACAACAAGCGCTTAAAAAGCTACGCTAAAATGTAAAAAGCAGGGTTGGTAGTATACAAAAAACGCTGCCATTGGCTTAAACATTCTAACAATCAACAGGTAGAGCATATTCAGTCTAGGAATGGCTTTATAAAGGGTGGGAAAGCAGTCACCATAAGAGTTGTACATTTAGCAGACGCAGATTAAACCTAACAGTTGTCTTACTTGAATAGCAAGATACATGCACTCCAAAAAATGCTTTATACTATGTATAAGCCTTAAGAACTCAGGCAGTCTACAAAACGCTTTACAAAATGGCAAGAAACAAGTCGCCTCAACAGTTATACAATACAATCTCAGCACAGATTAAGACATCAACAAAGGTCTGAACTAATTGAAATATCCAAACCTACCAATAGATATTTAATAAAAAACCTTTAGTATAAAGAGCCTCAATACCAAAAGTACGATAACTACATACCACAGGGGTTAGATGCCGGCAGAGGGAGCAGACAGCAGCCAGGGCAAATCCCTAATCCTAAAGATGGTGCCCCACTAAGCCCAGGGTATTTATGGGAGTTTAGAGGAATAAAGGTAGCAAGGGGAGGGGAGTAAGGCGAACTGCAGGTGCAGGTGGGAGGGGCAAAGGGAACAGGCAATGTCAAAGAAGGCGATTGGACATCATGCAGTACAGGTAATAGTATAGCAAGTAAGAAGGTTAAGACAAGTGTGGCTAAGACCAATGGGAAAAACGGAGTGCAATGAAAGTGACAGGCAGTAGTGAGATGAGATGGACTAAGGACTAGAGCAGGAGACAGAGACTGGAGTAGTTGTAGAGGAAACAATCAGCAGGACAGATATGTGAAGGTAAATTTTTCAAGTCAGATGTGGTAAAGGCCAGTGAGAAGTGATCCTAGGAAAGGTAGTAATAGACAAGTAGTAGTAAAGAGTAAGGTGAGAGAACAAGATAGCAATGCAGGTACAATAGGAGAGATAGGATAAATAGCTATGTAATAGAGAGGATGAGAAGGGGATGAGGCTGTGTAAAGGGTGCCACCTAGTGGACAGGCCTAAAAATGCAGGCAGATATAAGGGAGTCAGATGGAGTAAACAAGGGAAAGGTGGGAGCTTAGTCAAAAAGATGGATTCTAAAGAGGATGGGAGAGAGAGAGAGAGAGTGATTGATGTATAGAATATGGGGGGGGGGGCTGCTGGCTGCCCTAGCTCAAGACGTAATTTACCACCTGTAGCAGTGGTACACTAGTAGAATGACAATTCAGACAGGAATTCATAGGTTCATAGGTTCATAGGTAGGTACTAGGCTATCTGCCCTGGGGCCTATACAAGCCCAGCCAAAAAGGTACCCTGGCTTTTGCCACCCAAGAAAATGGTTTTCCTGTGCCACTGTCGAGCAGAGCCACAGAGGTGATCCCCAGGGTGAATTTCCTATTTCCCATCCAATCATCAAGATTTTTCTCAAAGAGTGCTAATGAGGAGCTCTGTTTGATATAGATAGGTAGTTTATTCCAGAGTATGGGAAGTCTCTGGGACAGGAATCTATCCCTCCGGCATGTTCTGTTTATTGTGGTGACAAGGTTTAGATCCCTAGAGCGTGTAGCTCAGAGGGCTTGGGATTTCTTTAAGTGGAGCATGTCCAACAGCTCTGGGTTTGACATAGCTTTGTATGTAAGGCAGAGATCACCTTTGAGTAGATGATATGTAACGGAGTAAAGCTGGCGTTTTTTGAGACGGTCTGCATAGGGCATCTGTTTGAGGCTGGTATTCCTCTTTGTGAGGTATTTCTGCGGCCTTTCCAGTTGTTGTAGATGTCTTGTGAGTTACATACCAAAAGGGGCGTTGTACTCTATAATGGGTCTAATGAGTGATGAGTAGAGAGGGACAATTACCTCTTTTTTTTCTGAATGAGAAACGTTTTGTGATGAGGTATGCCACTTAGAAGGATTTCCTGACTACTGTGGCAATGTGATTATCAAAGGAGAGACTACTGTCCATCTGTGTCCGATGGTCTCTTATCACACTTTCGGTGTTAAGTATACTACCGCCTATGTTGTAGTTCATGGGTACAGAGTTTTTACCAAAGGGGATGACAATGCACTTTTTAGCATTGAGCTTGAGGCCATGGCTTTGACACCAGGCATCTGTCTCAGTGAGGCCCTTTTGTAGGATGTCCACATCGTTAGGAGTTTCGATTATGGCTTCTAGTTTGCAGTCATCTGTGAACGTTGTTAGCCAAAGACCTTCTGTGTTAGCCTGTACTTCAGAGAAGTAGATACCAAACAAGAGAGGACCCAGGACTGAATCCTGTGGTACTCCACTTGTCACTGGTCTGAAGTCGGATATGGAGTCTGCTACTTTCACAGTGTGGGTTCTGTCAGTGAGCCAGTTGGCAACCCATTTTATGACATAGGGATTTATACCTAGTTTAGTGAGTTTATCTATAATTCTAGAGTGGGGGATGGTGTTGAAAGCCTTGGCAAGATCTAGATAGGCTGTGTGAACCACTTTACCCTTGTCTACGGCTTTGGTGACTGCTTCAAAGAAGTCTATCAGGTTTAGGAGACATGATCTGCTTTTTACAAACCCGAACTGGGTGGCATTCAGAATTTGGAGATTACCAATGTCTTTGTTTATAAGTTCCATGATGATACATTCCATGGCCTTGCAGACCAGGC
This sequence comes from Protopterus annectens, assembly GCF_019279795.1. NCBI lineage: Eukaryota > Metazoa > Chordata > Ceratodontiformes > Protopteridae > Protopterus > Protopterus annectens. The sequence continues at coordinate 1,307,419,918 of NC_056731.1, read as the reverse complement.
TCGTCAGGCTATTGGGGTGGTAGTTCCCGGGGTCCGTGGTGGCTCGCCCCTTGTGGAGTGGGATAACCGTTGCTGTGCGCCATACAGCAGGCACAAAGCCTGCGGTGAGGCTATGATTGAACATATTACTTAGGTGGGGTGCCAGTTCGTTCTGTACTTCATGTAGAACGCAGCCTGGGATGTTGCCTGGTCCCATGGATGCTGTGTTCTTGGCTTTGGAGAGTGTGTTTTTTACCTGTGCAGGCGGTGATTACAGGAAATTTGCATTCTTCCAGTGTAGAGATGGGCTCTTTAGAGGGTGAGAGGGGGGTAAAGTTAGCACTGAACCTATCTGCCAGGATGTTGGCAATATCAGTTGGGTCTGTATATTTAGTGCCATTGTGCTGTAACTCAGAGCAGATCTGAGTGTTGCCATTGAGATTCTTGACATAGCTATAGAATGCTTTGTGGTTGTCTTTAAAATCAGTGGTGAATTTGTTTTCGTAACTAGCTTTGGAGGATTTTATCAGGGATCACAGCATCTTACTGAGGCTGACCATGGAGCTCCACCACTCATGGGATTTTACTCTCTTTTGCAAGAGTTTCTTCCTTCTGTTTTACAGTTTGTTTATGGCAGGGGACCACCAGATTGGCTTCCTTGTTTTGGAGGTTAGCATCTTGGTTCTGTTTGGGATAGCATGATCCATGCACTCATTTAAGTGCTTATAAAGTGCAATTGTGTAGGATTCAGTAGTCGTAACTGTATTGTCCATCTGCATGGGTGTCATGAAGTTCACCACTTCTGTCTTAAGAAGCATGAAGTTGGCTTTGGAGAAATTACCATGGTTTCCTTAATGGGAGGTGGAGGCAGGATGTGGATATCTAGGGTAATTAGCTTATGGTCGGATCGGACAAATGAGGCATTGACTTCAGGTGTGGAACACCGGTCACTCATATTGGTAATGACTAGATCTAGGATATTGTTGCCCCTGGTGGGGGTGTGGATAAGTTGATCCAGGCCATTGGAGTTTATGAATTCTAGAAAGCATTGAGCGAAGGAGTTGGTACATGAGTAGTTTTCCCAGTTATTGGTGGGGTAGTTGAAATCACCCATTATTAGGGTGTTTGGTTGAATCCTAATATTTTCAGTACATCAAGAAAAGAGGAGTGGGAATCCTGGGGCATGGTGGGTGATCTGTAGCAAGCTACAATTTGGATTGCAGTTTTGCCAAGAGTAATTTGCACTTGGATAACCTTGGCTGCATTATGCTGAGCAACTAGCCTGGAGGTGTGGATATCCTTAATGAATATGGACACACCTCCGCCTTTGGTGTTCAAGTCCAGGTTACATGGCCAAAAAGTGTGGTATGAGTTATAGCCTGGTAGTGCATGGGTGCTCTCTGGAGCCTTGAACCAGGTCTCAGTCACTGCACAGATATGTATGTTCTCCATTTTAAGGAGTGCCTTGAGTGAGTGCATTTTGAGATTTAGACTTCTAGCATTGAGTAGCATCACCCTCAGTTTTTGCTTGCCTGTTCCTGTTACAGTGGTGAATTTGTCATTTGAACCTTGCCTAAAAAAAGGCACTCTAGGAGTGGCAAGAACCTTAGCCAGCATCCAGAATCCCAGGGGTGACAGGTGCAGGCATCTCTGGCAAAGCATCGTGGTCTGTCGACCATGCCATCCCAGGCAGACAGATACTGGATCCCTTTAGAATGGCACCAGAAGCTTAGCCAATTGTTAAAGTCAATCATTTTGTCCTTGTACTGCGGCATCATTCTAGGTGATGATGGCAGAATGCTACTCAGGGCTAGGGTCATACCTGTCTGGGCTACAAGATTGTAGAGCTTTTCCATGTCTCTTTTCATGTAGTCCAGGGAGGTACATCTCAGGTTGTTCACACCAACATGGACAATGACAGAGTCATATTTGTACTTGTTGTGGAGTGACCTGAGTGCGTGGGTTATGTGGTCCGGATCCTGGCACCCGACAGGCAGCTGACAGTAACCTTCTCCTTGTTTAGCCTGGTGAGTGGGACATCAGTGTGCCTGACTACAGAGTCACCTATGACTAGTGTGTTGGGTACATTGTTTTGCCTTATTGGCTGTGGTTGAGTGGCACACTGAGTCTGCGGGCTATGTGTCATTTGGGTTGTGTTGGGGGGGGTGGAGGTTGCTTGCCTTTCTGCTTTGGAGGTCTCTGTTGCTTGAGCAATTTATTATTGAGAGCCTCAGCGAATGTTTTTGTGTTTCTATGTGTGGATTTTGGTGGTGTAGATTTAGCGAGACTATGTGATGAGTATGGTGTGGTGCAAGTGTTTACCTTCTCCTCTTGACTATCAAGTTCAGTCTTGGTTGGAGAGAGCTTTACCTCCAGTTTGGCTAGATAAGTGCATCTCTCACAGGTTGTAGTGTTAGGTGGTAGGAGGAGAGGATTGTCTGTGTACATGAGGCAATTTCTACATTGCCCCAAGATGCCCAAATTCATCAGATAGACAAGAGAGAACACTGGCAGCTGCCCTTGGACATGCCTGAATAAAAAACTATTTTCCAATAGATAAGTGAGGAAAGTGAGTACAAGAGCTGTTTTTCTCTAAGCAAGTGAGGAAAGTAAGTACCAAAACTGTTTTCCTCTAGGTAATGAGGAAGGCTGAGTGCTGTAGTAATTAGTAGGTTATTTACTGCTTACAAGTTCTGAACAAGTGCTGATCATGAATAAGCAAATTCAAGTGCTAAAATTAAGAATCTGTATCTGGACTAAACTAGTTACAGGAAAGGGGGGAAACAAGTGCAAATGTGGGCTTTTAAATCAGAAAGTTGAGAGAGAGATGGAAAAACTGCCCAAATGGCCAATAACTACAATTTCTGGGCCAGAACCACTCCTTATGTTGTAGATAGGTTACCTAATACTTACCATTCCCACTGATAAGCTAGAAGGCTTCCCTCCAACACAGAAAGCTTGGGGGGGGGCTCAGAAGCTTACATACAGTCCTGGATACAGCAAATCTGAATCTGGGCTACACTAGTTACAGGAAAGGTATTTATATATATATATATATATATATATATATATATATATATATATATATATATATATATCTATATACAGAAAAGTAGCTAAAACAGCAGTCAAAACAATTCAAATGCAGTGCAAGGTAGCACACTTGAGTATGTATCAATGTTAGACCAAACAGTTTAAAAAATGCAATTAAATTAAAAATGACTAAAAACAATGCAGAAGGAGTCTATTAGGTAGAATGAGGTATTATTTAACACACATACTTTTCTTGTTTCCTTGATATAGGGTTTGTAGGGCAGATAGGCTGTGAGGTGTATCGCAGATAGTTGCAGGGGTTCTTTTAGGTTCTGACAGACTAGTGCTGGAAGCACAAGTAGAGCAGGGTAACACAGGGGTTAGATGCCAGCAGAGGGAGCAGACAGCAGCCAGGGCAAATCCCTAATCCTAAATCCTATCCAATTAATAAATAAATGTCTTATAGTTCACTGTTGGCAGAGGCATTTTTGGCAGGTATTTACATTCTCAGATAGACCGCCCTTATTAATTTTCATCACAACTGTTATTGTTTGTTAAAACTGGTTATCTTATACTTTCTATGTAATTTCAGGGAAATGTAATGTACTATATTGTCAGTTACACAGTGAGAGGCAAGTAGCAACCATATAAATTTGAATTTTCTGCTCTAAATGTGTACACATTTTCTGAGAATTGTTTTGAAAGCATTTATAACAACTGAATAATGTGGTATTCTTTGGTTTCCATAAACTGTCATTTACCTGTTATTTTGGGGGTGGCAGAGCCAAATACCATTTGTGTGTTGCCACAACAGAAGTTGTGTGTTGAGAGGTTTGCTCTCGAAATTGTGTAGTCTTCCTGTTATATGTGTTTATGATGCTCTTTTGAAAATTGTACTGCTTTCTTACAGGTTTCTGTAATGTGTGTATTTTTGATGCATGAGGCCTATTACTTGATAGAAGGCACATCTATTGACAAATAAGTTATTTGCAGTAAAGGATACCCTTTATATCATATATTAGCAAAGGTTTCTGGTATGATGGCTGAACCTCAGGGAAAATAGAAAGTACTGTTTTATATAATTTCTGTTATATAACTCTTATGGCAAAAGTCCTATAGCCTATGTTAACATTTGCCTTTAGTTTGCTATAGCTTCAGTATTTATTAACACAAATGCGTGCATTTCAGTGGTTGCAACTAAATACAATGAGTGGTACAGAGTATGGACAAAAAATAAGTCACCAATAAAGAGATGCTATAGTATCTATTGAAAATATGCGTAAATGCATTTTGCACTTAAAAAATGTCAACCACTGGTATATCCACAATATTTCTCTGCATTATCAATATGGGTGCTAGATACATATTTTATTTTGACAATCAGTAACTAATACCTTCTGCATCTCTCAGGACTGTCTTGCAAAGCTGTTTACTCAGGAAATATTAAGATTTGATAAAAGTTTACCAATACTCTCTTAGAAACATTTAGACAAACATTAATATCTGTTGGGTGTCTGTAGACTCTCTTGCAATGCTTTCTAAACAAGAAGGGTAAAATGAGAGGGTTCTCAGCAAACAAACTTTTTGAGGCAATTCAACAGAGCTGATTTGGATAGTAAGCTCATTGGTAAAACTGGATGCACTAAACGGTATCAGTGTACACAGGTCATTCAGTGCAAGTTTTGATTATAATAAGATTAGTATAGTCTGGCTACTCTTTGAACTCAAGATTTGTGATAGCATTCTCTCTGCTACATCCCATAGTTCTTCTTCTTTTGTCTCAGTATCCCACAAAGAAACAGGGATTGCCAAGCCTTTCATTCAGTAGCTGCTGCCACTTGTCCATTGCTTTTTAATTTTATAATTAAGTTCACACCAAGACTTTCTTCAGTAGGTGCTATTGCTTGCCCATTGCTTTTTGACCATATAATTAAGTTCACACCAAGACTTTCTTCAGTGGGTGTTGTTTCTTGTCCATTGCTTTTTTATTATATTATTAAGTCCAGATCAAAGCTTTTTTTCAGTAGGTGCTGTCTGTTGTCCTTTGCTTTTCAATTATCTGATTAATTTCATACCATCATTTACTTACTGTTAGCTAAAATTCTCCCCACTGACTGTTGTATTTTGGTTAATAACTTGCTCCATACCTAGTTCAGGACTTCTATCTAATATTCCATTTAACGTGTCTGCTTGCATTTCCACTGAGGCCAATGTGTGCTGTTTTGTTTAGACCCTCACATGGTTTAACAAGGTATTTATATATTTCAGGCAAGTTATGGTAACCGGAGGTAAAGTGCCTTTATTGCTTGTCTTCATTTACCACAAAGAATGAAATAGTGAAAAAAAAAAATATCCAGGAGGTGTTACAAATAAAATTGCCCTTTTCATTGATGACTGAGCATGACACCCAGTACCACAAAATCAGCACAATTCTTGTTTTAATTAATAAAAATAAAGCTCCTGATCTTAAACATAGTTAGTACCACCTGCTCGATAAATATTACAGCTATATTGAAGATCAACTGCAAAGTATTTGAGGTGATTCAACAGACTCAGCACTACAATTCAAAGGGCTAAGACATTGTTATAATACCTCACTATTGCGAGTAATAGTCTTTCCCCACATTCAATAAAATCCAAGATCCTAGCTGCTTAGAAATACCATATTAGTGTGGGTACTGGCTTTCCCCATAGATGCTACAACACTTCAGCAGCAGCAACAATAAGTGTTTAACCAAACAACTCACTCTTGCACCTTTATCTGCAAGTGAGTGGAATTGTTGCCAAACTGAATGCATTCAATGCACCATTTTCTTTCATGAACTAGAGGACAAAGCAAACTATATAACATTTTAACTGTCTACAGGAGTTCAGATTAAATATTCCTGTATTCATTATTTCTTTTTATACACCTTGAAAGAGCTTTGCTATACTCCTGATTACTGACAGTGTGTAACATTGTATTACTACTTAATGCCTTGTAATAATACTATAACATTGCTGTTTAATGCTAATTTATAATGAAAATTGTATAATATGTTGGAGCTTTTCACCCCCGGCCTCCACTGAAAAAGGGCTCTTCTGCTTAGTTGGACAAGGCTGTCAACAAATGTAAAATAAATAAAATAATAAATAAAGGCAAATTTAAAGCATACTGTAAGACACACAGATGATTTACCATATACCAGGTATTAATTATTTACTTCAATTTTAAGGAGGAGTAAACCAATAGATATATATGTAACTGGTATTAAACAGAGGGTTCAAGACTTGTTTGCCTATATCAGTTATTCTTTGATCAGAGACACAACTGTGTGTGGAATCAGCAATAATTAGGCCATAAATAGATTATTAAGGAAAGTAAATCTGGCACTGAGGGGGAAAAACAAAGAGATGTGTATAATAACTGAAAATGTGTTAATGAAGATCTAGTCATAGCAAAAAAATCTGTTAGTGAGCAGCAAAACATCATGAAACTTAGCTTCTTCAAAAATAATACAAATAAAGTGGAAAGTGGGGTGCCTGCATGGCAGTAAAGATGGCACCTATCAATAAACAAGCAGTCAGAAGGTGCAACTAACATGAACCATGGCATCAGATATAGAATTACTGCTACAAAGCTTTTAGTTGAGATCATAGGCTTTATTGACTCCATGAGCATTTAATGAAAGTTTGAAAAACTTGAAATAAATTGTTGCAACAAAAGAAATGTTGCTGAAAAGCATGAGGTAAACAAAGCAGAAATGTTTGCACCATATAATGCATGCGTTAAATGCAGCACATACATTTAATGTTGATAATTCCAGTAGAAACTACAGTTCAGGTTGGTAGAGAATGCATTTTAGATTGGCAGCCAAACCAAATTAATTGCTAAACAGAAAAAGTTATTTGAGGGATACCTGTCAAACTTACATTAAATACTGGGGATGAATTCACTATTCTATATCAATTTACATTCAAATTTCTAAATGCCAACAGCAAACTGTTTCAAGTCTTCACCTTTACTGTTGTTTATTCAGGACACATCAAAGTTTAAGGGTCAATACTTCTTATAATACATACCTAATGCTAGGAGTGTTTGATATGCTATGTATAAATGAAAGGTATACAGTTATTTCTAACATAATGGAGATGCCACATACAGAAAATGTGAAAATACATTAGTTGTATTATATAGCTTTAGGAAAGTATGTTACAGTGAGACCTGGTTGTCCTGCGGCTCTACCATTTCATTACTCTGTAGAAGCTGAAGGTAATGTTTCAGTGTATTTCTCTTAGACATCTGTATTAACTATTTCAACTTTCAAACCAAAAGAAAAAAGGTCAAACAGACAAAACATTCAGAATAAACTGCAAGAAAGACCTAATAGTGTCTTCACTGCGTAATACCTTAAACCTTCTATAGTAGATGCCCATGGGATATATGCAAATTTGTATATACCATCCACCACCCCAGCCTCCAATACAGAAGTTTAAACTATTTTATCTTCAGTTATAGCATGGTTTTAGCAAACCTTGGAAAATACAACACAATCCTAAAACCCCAAAAGGTCTGCTTAATAAACCTAGCCAATAGAATGTGAGGCTGGCTTCAGAATGACATTTAAAAAAGGCAAAGTTTGGCATAAAAAGGATGGGATGTATAAATGCAAAAAAAAAAAAAAAAAAAATCAAATGATTTCATTATTAACTTATAAAATTCTAGTCATCTTGTGCAAATTTAAAAAAATGTATACATTTTTCTGTCAACTTACTCAAGAAGTAAGAAGATAAGTGATTTAATAATATCTATCCATCCGTCCATCCATCCATCCATCCATCCATCCATCCATCCATCCATCCATTTTTAAATTACTTAGCATGGATGGAGCCATGGTGATAACAGAGAAGCCTCATCCCAAGCAACAGTCTCCATTTCATGGTTAAGGATCCAGAAATGCTGTCAGGGAAGCTTAGATATATAATCCTTTCAATGTTCCCTTAGTGTGCAGCTGGACCTCCTCCAAATGGGCTGCACTTTTATACACCGTAGTGCAATCACACTTTGTCCTAAGTTCAACATTAGAAATCTGAGACTTAGTAATTATTTGCAGCACATATAGCACGGATGGAAAAAGAGACACCATCGAAAACAGTTTAAAATTGTGGATTATAAATATACATACTAAAGTAGTACTTTTATTGCATTAAGACACACTAGCAAGCAATCTCAAAACAATTATCTGTGGCTGATATGGACTCCCCATATCTGGTATCAGTGGCAGTAGAAATAAGCTCCTGCCATTATATGATCCAGGCACAGGAATAGATAAAAACATGCAACATCCTGGAAAAGATAGTTGACTAGAGTAACAAATCCCTGATCATATTATATCTTACATTTTTCTATTCCCTCTGATTCTACACATCTTTAAGTATTTAAAAATAATAATCTGGTACATTTCATCAAACTACACATATTCTCACTTCAGGTACACTTCAGAACACAGCACATTTTCTCACATACAGACTGCTGCAAAGAACAGTCTGCTATATTTTATCACATATCAAGCTGCTGAAAAGGGAGCAGTCATCAGACATCCCAAAATATAAACAGCAGATTCAGGGCCAAGCTGCTGCATTCATTAGTCAGTTCCTTTTTCTGTGTTTCAATAAACAACACAGAGACAGCACACACACTTCTATCGTAAACCCAAATGTTTCTAGTAGTGCTGCTTGGTAATATAGTGTTCTTAATGTACTATTATTACTATTATTATAAGATTAAATGTGTGCAGTGCTGACTTTGCATAGAACACACAAATTCCTGCAATGCTAGCTTTAACTGTAATGTAAAACGTGTGTGTGTGTGTGTGTGTGTGTGTGTGTGTGTGTGTGTCTGTGTGTGTGTGTGTGTGTGTGTGTGTGTGTGCATGTGTGTGTGTGCGTGTGTGTGTGTGTTTTTGTGTGTGTGTGTGTGTGTGTGTGTGTGTGTGTGTGTGTGTGTGTGTGTGTGTGTATTAGAGCTGCAGAATCACACACATATTCATACTCAGCTTATGAAGGGCTCAAACCATGTACAGAGACAGAAACTGAGGGGCCCCACACACTGAAAGCATTCTCATAAGATGCTTTAACCTCCCCAGCTAGATCCTATCCACACAGAGGAGCAATAACTATATTTCATAATGATTTCTCATACGATCACAGAGAGTGAGCCCAGCTACCCATCAAGGGAACTTCATTTCTGGTACTCATTCACAAGACAAAGTATGGGACTATAGCTAAGAAAGGAAAATTAAATTGATAGAACTATCATCTGGCTCAGTCCCTTTTTCGCAACAATAGTCTTTTACAATGACTGCAATACTGCCTCTGCTTCATGCAGGTAACAGTCTCTCAAATGCCTATCCTTAATCATGACCAAAACAAATGAATTAATGTCCTTCCCTCATTTGTAGAGGAGAGGCCATTCTTTTCCAAGAAAGAACCATGACCTATAATTAGAATGCACTAATTTCAATACCCACCAATTCACAGCAGCAAATTAATTCCAAAGCACATTGAGTAACAGTCATTTGATGCTGATGTGATACATAATTTGCAAACATTAAATATGCAACCCTTACACTCCCAAGTAGGGTACTTTCCTGATGTTGGCTGTGTCTTGATATTCTGTCCATGAAAATTACAAGCAGGAAGCCCAGACAAGGCATACCTGTGGTGGAAGCCAACACTCCCTTGAATGTATTCATCTTAACACTAAAATCATGGATACAGCTATCACACCTCATTCAAGGGGATATAATGGCATCCTGCAGTAGTCCTGAGGTACCATACTGTTGTGAAACCTCCTACACGATATCCCATGGTGTACAGTCATATGCATGCTCCTTGTCACAAAACATTTGCAAAAAGTACTGGTAAACTCCAGTATCTATGTAATGATAAATTGCTGATCCAGTGTTCTATTACAGGATGAAATTCATACTGTTCCTTCATAATCAAGAATTCAACTGCTGGGAAAAGTTACAAAATCTTATTTCCATCACCTTGGTGTGTGTGTGTGTGTGTGTGTGTGTGTGTGTGTGTGTGTGTGTGTGTGTGTGTGTGTGTGTGTGTGTGTGTGTGTGTGTGTGTGTGTGTGTGTGTGTGTTTCTGTGTGTGTGTGTGTGTGTGTGTGTGTGTGTGTGTGTGTGTGTGTGTGTGTGTGTGTGTGTGTGTGTGTGTGTGTGTGTGTTTGTGTGTGTGTGTGTGTGTGTGTGTGTGTGTGTGTGTGTGTGTGTGTGTGTGTGTGTGTGTGTGTGTGTGTGTGTGTGTGTTTCTGTGTGCGTGTGTATGCCCATGTGCATGTTTTTTCTCTGTGTGTGTGTGTTTATACATTCGTAAGAGTGATATTTAAACTCTGTCCCAGATTTTGTTCCTTTGTTCTCTCATTAGTTTTGGCTTTGCTCAGAATTCTTTAGGACTACTCAATGTATTTTTGTTTGGTTATAAGCAAAGAAGTTGAGAGGTACACCATGTATGCCAAGTGGAGAAATAGCCATTGGCACTGTATGGTACAAACTGGCTGCAAACTGTACTAAATTATAAATCACAAAAGTCTGTTGAAGTCATTAGCAATATCTCTATGTCAATATTCTATGAAGCTTAGTAGCCCCTAAAACTGCAGAACTGTTTAGGAAAGTGGTGAACTGTCTTTCTGTTCTGTTAGTCTTAGGTTATTGTATATCCATAAGTATGATTGTTCCCAATAATAAAAATAATGTAAGGAAGAAGAAAAAAAGGATAGTAAAACATGGAGAAATGATAATGAATTATAACTTTAGTAATAAATACTCCATGCATCATTACTAATGGACACAGTGTTCAACATTTCATTCATAGGATTATAGGATCACAGGAGATACAAGGCAACTGGGCAACTTAAATATACTCCATACAAGTTCAACATTGCTTTTATTTCAAGATGGGGTCCTAGTGAGTCACAGTTATTCAGATGGGGCATGATTTATGGAGTATTCTACCACAGAATTGAAACACGTTATTACAAATATATGATGGGGTAATGTTTGGTCAGGATGAGATATGGAGCATCAGATGACATTACAAAGAAAGGATAAATTATAGGTTCATAGGTCCATGGGTGTGTACTAGGCTAATAGCCCTGGAACCTAATCAAGCCTAGCCCAGAAAATTACCAGGCATCCTGCCGCCCAGATTTCATTCCCAATCCCCTTGGATAACAAAGTACTGAGGTGATCCCTGGGGAGAACTGCCACCCAAAGATAGTTTCCCATGTCCCTGTCAAGTAGGGCAATTGAAATGATCCCTGGGGTGAATTTCCTATTGCCCATCCACTCATTGAGATTTCTCTTGAAGAGGGTCAGTGAAGTGCTTTGCTTGTCGTGAATGGGGAGTTTGTTCCAGAGTATGGGAAGCCACTGGGTTAAGAACCTGTCCCCTCCAGCATGTTCTGTTTATGGTGATAATGAGGTTTAGGTCCCTCGATTGTGTGGCATGGAGGGATTGGGATTTCTTTAGGTGTAGCGTATCTAACAGCTCTGGGTTAGACATGGCTTTGTAGGTCAAGCAGAGATTACCTATAAGTAGGCGATAACAGACCGAGTATAGCTGGAGTTTTTTTAAGTCTGTCAGTGTAGGGCATATGTATAAGGCCTAGGATCCTCTTAGTTAGGTATTTTTGTGGCCTTTCCCATTGTTGTAAATGTCTAGTGAGGTACATACCAAATGGGGCATTATATTCTATAATAGGTCTAATGTGGGCAGAGTAAGGAGGGATTGTAATCTCTTTCTTCCTGTATGAGAAACCTTTGGTGATAAGATGTGCAATATAGAAGGACTTTCTGACCATAGTGACAATGTGTTATCAAAGGAGAGTTTGCTGTCAATCTGTGTCCCCAGGTCTTTTATCACTTCTTCGGTGTTTAGCGGACTACCGTCTATGTGGTAGTTCACGGGCACCAAATTTTTCCCAAAGTGAATGACAATGCACTTTTTGGCATTGAGCTTGAGGCCATGATTCTTACTCCAGTCATTGGTCTCAGTGAAGCCTTGTTGTAGGATGTCTACGTCCTTTTGGAAAATTGATAATGGCTCCCAGTTTGCAGTCATCTGGGATCTTGGTCAACCAGAGCCCCTTTGTATCGGCTTTGATTTCTGAGATGTAGATGCCAAACCAGGACTGATCCCTGAGGAACTCAACTTGTAACTGGTTTAGAGTCTGCTACATTTATAGTGTGGGTTCTATCAGTGAGCCAGTTGACTACTCATCTTCTGACATAGGGGTTTATGCCTAGTTTAGTGAGTCTATCTATGATTCCTGAGTGAGGGATGGTGTCGAAGGCCTTGGCAAGATCTAGGTAGTCTGTGTGAACTACCTTGCCCTCATCCACAGCTCTGGTGACAGACTTGAAAATGTCTATCAGATTGAGTAGGTATGATCTACCTTTCACAAACCCAAATTGCATTTGGAGATTCCCTATGTCCCTGTTAATAATGTCCATGATAATGCGCTCCATGGCCTTACATATTAGACTCGTCAGGCTAATGGGACAGTGTGGCGGCCACGGTGGTGCAGCAGTTAGCATTGCCACCTCACAGCAAGAGGTTCTCCGGTTAGATTCTCGGCTGGGGTGCCTTCTGTGCGGAGTCTGCATGTCCTCCCTGTTTTCGTGTGGGTTTCCACCGGGTGCTCCGGGTTCCTCCCACATCCCAAAGACATGCAGTAGGTGGATTGGACACTCTAAATTGGCCCTAGGTGTGAGTGTGTGTGTGCCTCCTGTGGAAGGTTGGGCGCCGGGCTGGCAACTCGACACCGTAAAACTACACTGCCAATCATGAGCAGACAGATGATCCGCTGTGGCGACCCCTAACCGGGAAAAGCCGAAAGAAGAAGAAGAAGGCTAATGGGACAGTAGTTCCCAGGATCTGTAGTCACTCCCCCTTTGTGGAGTGGGATGACTGTAGCAGTCTGCCAATCATCAGGAACAAAGCCTGAAGTGAGGCTGAGATTGAACATGGTACTCAGGTGTGGTGCCAGTTCATTTTGTAGTTCATGTAGGACACAGCCTGGGGTATTGTCTGGTCCCATGGAAGCTTCATTCTTGGCTTTTGATAGTGCATTTTTTACCTGTGTAGCCATGATGATAGGAATTTGCATTCCTCAGGTACTGAGATGGGCCTTTTGGGGGGGTGAAGGGGGGGTAAAGTTCACACTGAACTTGTCGGCTAATATGTTGGCAATATCAGTTGGTTCTTTATATGTATTTCCATTGTGCTGCAACTCAGAGCAGATCTGGGTCTTGCGATGTAGAATCTTGACATAGCTATGGAATGCATTGTGGTTGTGTTTAGAAACTGCAGCAATTTTGTTTTAGTAGCTAGCTTTAGATGATTTGATAAGGGAGCTCAGTTTTTTGCTGAGACTAACTAGGGAGTTGTTCCAGTCTTGGGATTTCACTCTTTTCTGCAAAAGTTTTTTTCTTCTGTTGTAGAGTCTGTTGATGGTAGAGGTCCACCAGATTGGCTTCCTTCTTTTGGAAGATAGTGTCTTGGTTCTGTTTGGTATGGCCCATTCCATGCAAGTGTATGTGCTGATATAGTGAATTGGTGTATGATTCAGCAGTCATGCACCTATTTTCCATTTGTGTGGGCATCATGACGTTTGGCACCTCAGTTTTTAGGAGCCCAAAGTTGGCTTTGGAGAAGTTTGCTTACGGTGGTGTCTGCACATGTATGCACATAATCATCCTCATATATGCATTGCAAATCATAATTACTAATAAAATGTGGGAAGTGCTATTACTGATCTAAATGGATGTTCGTACCTAGTGCCTTTGACAAGAGAACTTTCTATGAGATGTCTGCCTTCTGTGATCTGTCGTAATGTAGAGGGCATCAGGCTGATAAAAACCTTGAATTGGCATAAAATCCTATGTGTTCCAGACTGTGGATGTGGAACACTTTCACTTGCATTTAAGTATAAGGGCATGGTAAGCAGTATCTTCTGTGCAGGGCAATCACTAACAGTCATTCCTAAAAGAAAAAAAAATAAAACATCTCCAAAATCTAAATGCCTAGAATTCTATAAAATGATGAAAATAAAGCTGTAGAATCTAAATCAGGTCACACTCAGTTGTGATACAGGAACAGCAATCCTAATTTCTAAGATTACTGGTGATGATTAGTGATCAGCAGTATGGTTTCATGCCAGGAAAGAGCACTACGGATGCGATGTTTGCTCTGAGAGTGCTGATGGAGAAGTACAGAGAAGGTCAGAAGGAGTTGCATTGTGTCTTTGTGGATTTAGAGAAAGCATATGACAGGGTGCCTAGAGAGGAGTTTTGGTATTGTATGAGGAAGTCGGGAGTGTCAGAGAAGAATGTAAGAGTGGTACAAGATATGTACGAGGGTAGTGTGACAGTGGTGAAGTCTGCAGTGGGAATGATGGATGTGTTTAAAGTGGAAGTGGGATTACATCAAGGATCAGCTCTGAGCCCTTTTTTATGTGCAATGGTGATGGACAGGTTGACAGACGAGATCAGACAGGAGTCCCAGTGGACTATGATATTTGCAGATGACATTGTGATCTGTAGTGAGAGTAGGGAACAGGTGGAGGGGACCCTGGAGAGGTGGAGATATGCTCTAGAGAGAAGAGGAATGAAGGTCAGCAGGACTAAGACAGAATATATGTGTGTGAATGAGAGGAAGGGTAGAGGAATGGTGAGGATGCAGGGAGCAGAGGTGGTGAAGGTGAATGAGTTTAACTATTTAGGATCAACAGTTCAGAGTAATGGTGAGTGTGGAAGAGAGGTGAAGAAGAGAGTACAGGCAGGATGGAGTGGGTGGAGAAGAGTGTCAGGCGTAATCTGTGACAGACGAGTACCAGTAAGAATGAAAGGGAAGGTCTACAAGAGGGTAGTGAGACCAGCTATGTTATACGGGTTGGAGACAGTGGCATTGACAAAAAGGCAGGAGTCAGAGCTTGACGTGGAAGAGTTGAAGATGTTAAGATTTGCACTGGGTGTGACGAGGATGGACAGGATTAGGAATAAGTATATTAGAGGGTCAGCCCAGGTTGGAAGGTTTGGAGACAAAGCCTGAGAGGCAAGATTACGTTGGTTTGGACATGTGCTGAGGAGGGATGCAGAGTATATTGGGAAAAAGATGCTAAGGATGAAGCTGCCAGGTAACAGGAAAAGAGGAAGGCCTAAGATAAGGTTTATGGATGCGGTGAGAGAGGATATGCAGGTGGTTGGTGTGACAGAGCAAGATGCAGAGGACAGGAGAAAATGGAAACAGTTGATCTGCTGTGGTGACCCCTAACGGGAGCAGCCGAAAGAAGAAGACTCCTAATAACAGGGAATGGTGATGTACTGCCTATATAAGGTAACAACCAAACCAATCCAAAAAAGAAAACAAAACATTCAAGATTTGTTTTTTACCAGAATGCATTCCATGTTTGGTTTCCTTTTAATATTAGGTATTTTCTGATCTACTAGCATATTTTTGAATTATCTTACTAGACTATGAGATATAGAGAAAATTGCACTCAAAAAAAAACCACTCAGTGTGCAAGACCTGAGTTGTCTACTTCCGAACAAATGTATGTGATTCAAAACACAACTACCAAGAAGAACAGCAAAAAAAATAGCTTACATTCCTTACTCACTCAATAAAGAGAGGACTTCAAAAATAATTTCAGGGAACAGTATGATAGGGCCTGTTTCTTGTTAGCAAATGATAGCTTTTGGAGTGAAAATTCTGCCTCTGTAAATGCAAAATTACTGGAAAAAAATCCAATGCTGCATGACAAATTATATCATTCTCTACCCTGGAAATGTAACAGTTGTTTGGGCATAAATTTTGAATGCACAGATTAAAAAATGAGCTTAAAAGATGTAGTTTACTCTCTCTCTCTCTCTCTCTCTCTCTCTCTCTGATTCGTCACTATATACAGCAATAGCTGTCTGAAAGCATGGAAAGGAAGTCAAATAAACTGGCAGCGTATGAACAACGCCTTCATATCTGACTGCTGAAAGGATGGAGGCAGGTGACTGTTACATAGACACCTGCAGTAACTAAATGCAGGTGCTAATTAACTTTAACATGTCAAAGAACTCTTACAACATGTAAATGAGAATAGCTCACCAATAGATTAATGGGATAACACATTCTTGACAGCCTCACTAACTATAAGGAAATACTAATCAATTCTGAAAACATTAGGAAAAGCATCACAACTTAACATATAAATGAGAATAGCTCATTGATGGATTAATGGGGATAGTACACTCTTAACACATAAAAAGATCTTGTTCACTCATTTTAAATAACTCATTTATCCTTTTCAGTTTGCAAGGGAACATACTTTATCTTGTAAAACATTAGGAATAATGCATAAAATGAACCAAAAGAAAATACTCAGCTGATTTTGTAAAGTCAGGTTATTTGAAAAGTACGTTTTAAAGAACAAATGTTAATATCACCTGGCATGAAAAGCCCATCATGTTAAAACAAGGAATTAAAGAAATTAAAAGTAACTCCACAAAGAATCACCAAGCAAAATGTTCTGTACTGCATGCATTGATGAACTGTTGAGATTAACTTATGTTTGGAACTGCCAACAAAATGAAAAGACAGCTTCAACTCCTGTCTCACAGTCTTATGACAATGAAGAGAGTGGAACTACAACTTGCAGAAATGACTAGGTGCTAATTACCACCCTGGCTGGTGGCAGTAATCTTTAATTGGCCATTTCACTAGTCCAACGTGGATATAGTTTTCAGATACAATCTGCTGTCCTCTTATGAAGAGCAATTATATTCTTCTAGTATTTATTGGAATGTCAAGCCTGTCTGAACTTCAGGCATCATCACAATCTCACCAGAAGATGTCCACAGCCTAAGTTTCACAGTGCAACTGGTCAAAAGAAAGAAATCAAGTTTGTAAAAATAATCAGCTACGAGGATGTGACTTGCTTATTTTAACAGCAGACTGTACATTAAAAAAATTTTAAATATAATGCTACAGATGATGCAGCAGTGTGATTGCCTAAAGCTTTATTTTACTTTTAAGAGTTTTGCTGATTCACTTTGCTAAATATTCTGCACCAAGTTAACTTTTGCCTAATCATCAAAGAAGCCACAGGGAGGAAAGCATAATAACTTGTGATATTTCAATACAAGGACCACACTGACAAAAAATAAAAGAAATAAGATCTGCCGAGAGGAAGCCCTTTCATTTTCATTAGAACTTAGTTTGAGATCTTCATTGCAGGAAGTTAAAAAAGTAAAAAAACTCTGTGCAGGATGCAGCTAAACACATTATCTGTTTTACTGCAGTAACTTTTCTCTCATTTGTCAGACTCATAGGGCAGGATTCAATAAACCCTACACTGTTCTCTAAAGCCATGTGTGAGTCTGGCTGCGATATGCACATGGTAGTAGATTGACATGTATTCAGTAAGCAGCTCTACATGTCGTGCAGAGCCATACAAACCCGGTAAACATTGTGTCATGCTAATTACAACAGCTGCACTGTATGATAATCAGCCAATCCAAGATGGTGGAGCTATTCAACAAGCTATAAAGCAATTGTCTGCACATAGTGCAGGTTTTGGCCTCGAATTCCAAAACCTATTGGAATACAGCCATGGAAACTACTCTATACAGAAAGAATGTAAGGGGCTGCTGTTGCTCTTATTCATGTGTATGTGCAGCAGACCCAAGTCTATGCTACTGGTGATAGACCTTGGCCAAGAAGGAGAAGGGTGTTTAGACCTGGTTCAGCTTTTTGTGGTCATGCATAAGTAGAAATACAATAGTGCTATAGGGTGGATAGGGACAAACAACAAGAACTCTGCAACTTCTGTCATCCTCAGCTGAGAGTTAGGGCAAACCAAGGGGAACCAGTACCTGTATAGACTAAGGCATGTGTAGCCCTTAGAATTTTAGCTAGATAAACCTTCTAGAGATCAATATTGGACAGGACAGAAGTATCACAGACATCAGCATCCAGGATCATCCATCAATTCCTGAATGCTATGCTACAGCATGTCGGTGACTACATACATTTTTGCTGTACCTCTGAGGACAGAGCCACAACTATGCATGATTTCTACCCTGTAGCACACTTCTCTGAATTATTGGGTGCTACAGACAACCAGTACATTTGAGAACAAAGCATCCCGTCCAGGAAGAGGGAAGGGTCTACATGAACAAAAAGTGGTTCTACTCCCTTAACTGCCAGCTTATGTGTAATGCTAAGGGAATGATCCTGAATGTGTGCGCTGGCAACCCTGGAAGTTACCACAGTACCCATATCTGGCAACATTCATGCAATCTTTTTAAATTGCTTAACTTTTTGTCTTAGATTTATAACAAAACTGGTAGATTTTTTTTATGAAGGTAATAATTATGAATTTAGACACTTTGGACGAATGTATTAGGGATAGATAACCAGCATGGTAGAAGACTGCAGTAGCATCACAACGTAATATATTTGAACCAGACATCAGCTGAATATTACAGCCTGCTAGTAATGCGTTCAAACTACCCCAGGCATCCTACTTTGTGCTACATAGTACCCTGGCTTCCCTACCTGTAAGAACTATTTCAGGGATTTTGCTGTGCATTTGGAAACTGTCATGCCTCCCCACAAGAACCAAAATATCAAACAGGTCTTGCTAGTGATACTTTCAAACTACCCCAGGGATCCTACTTTGTGCTACATAACACCCTGGCTTCCCTACCTGTAAGAACTATCTCAAGGATCGTGCAGTGCATTCGGAAACATGAAAACTATCCACTTGCTTGATATTTGCTAAATGAAACATCTTTAGTTTTATATGCTTGCAGTGAATGCTTTCTGCAATATGTTGTATCAAAGGCTTCTATGCTACTAATTATGTTAATCCACTAATTGGTTGATTGATTGTTAATTAGTACTTGAAATGATTATGGTGATGCTTTGTTTTGTATAAAAAGGAAGCTACAGCTTCATTTTAAATCGTGGTCTGAAGAAGCGTATCCTTTTGATACGCAAAAGCGCTTACCTCCAACAAAGCTGTTTTTATAAAACTTTCATCCAAGAATATCGTGGTGAGTCTGTGGTTCTCTTTCCTTGGATATTTCTTCTGTTTTGCACCGTGACTCTCCAGTGGAGTAGCTCATTTTGTCTCAACTGATTCATATTTGCTTGGGGCTGTTTCTACACACGATATGGCAAATCAAGACGTTAAGTTAGATTATAATCCAGAACCGAGGGTGATGTCAAGTGACCAACAATGGACTGCAATTACAAGGTATACCACCAACCCTTTATTGGCTATGTATTTCACTGGTTATACAACAATATCTAGTACTGATAATGTCGATAATATTGAGACCTTTAGAATTAAGTCAAAACAGCTTGAGAATAACTTGTACAAGTTGCAATGCCTTCAATGGCAGCGGAAGCAAATGGAGGCATGCCTACATTTTAAACTTGTTCCCAGGGGCTTGCGTGTACTCTGCATGCCCTCATATGGTGAAAGTCACCCTGCCCTCCTTAAGAAATGGCAGGAAATAAACCTTAACACCAGTTTCCAGTATATGCAGCTGCTTATTGATTATTTCATCCCCATTGAGAATCAACTTCTGACTCAAGTTAATAAACTGAACCAAGAAATAAGGGACAATTTTCAAAATGATTTTTGTAACAAGAGATTGGACAGTATCTATACCCAAGTTAGTACCTATGCTTTGAAACTGCAACAAATAAAATATAAAGAATTGCAACTTGACTACATGGACTTTGCTTCTGGTGCTGTCTTTGTTTGGAATAAAAGAACTGATTTACGGGCAGGGAATGCGAATACAAACTTGGCGCCTTTAGACAGCACAGTGGTTTCAGCTGTTCGTATTGGCTCTCCTCTTCTGATGGCTTCTAAGCCTCGCCCTCTTGGAGAATCTTCAGAGGAGACTTTCATCACGCCACCCGAATCACTCACCCCCACTGAGTCTATATCAGCTACATCTACACCTCTCCCTAACCAAGAGGCTAACTGCCTGATAGATACACACAAGAATATGGGTGCGATACGTAAATATGGCGCTTCTGCTAGCTCCCCTTTTTTGCCTTTTCCAATCAAGAAAAACACCTTTCCACGCGATCGCTCACAAAGCTGGGGAAGGAGAAAACAAAAGTACTCAGGAGAGAATACCGACGACCAGAGAAGGCGACAGAAACCGTAGACAACATCTTTTTTAACCTATCCAGGTTTGTGCTTAGTGCAAGTGACATAGCTTTACTAAACAAAGGTTTATCTTTTGTTCCCTCTCAAGGGAGTGAGTTATCACAGTTGCTTACAGATTTACATTTATTTGGGATTTACATTTATTTGGGAGAAATGTTTCTCTCAAGTTATTTTTTAACAGCAAAGTGAATGTAACTGCAAGCTCCATTCTAGAAGCTCCAAAACATAAGCGCAAAAGTACTTTTACTCCACCCATCCCAGGGCACATAGACTGTTTCATAAAAATGTGCGAAAGAGACTTTTATCATTATTTTTACACTGGTAAAAGAAAATGTTTATACTTTATCTAATGAAGAAAGATCATCTCTAACCAAATTTACCAAAGATTTATCTCTGTGTGTTAGACCGGCAGATAAGGGAGGGGGGCTTGTGTTGTTTGACAGTGAAGATTATGTTAAATATATGCATGAGATGTTAAATGATGAAGTTACTTATGCCATTATAGACAAAGGTAAATTAATGAAGATCATACAGAATGTTAATGAAATATTATATGACATGCTCATGTGCCATCAGATTTCAAAGGAATTATATGATTTCTTTTTTACTGAACATCCACTAATACCTATCATCAAAGGTCTTCCAAAAATGCACAAAGGTGTATCCCCCCCTCTCCCCCAATGCGACCCATAGTTTCAGGGGAAAAGTTGTCAACTGAAAATATCTCAGTGTTTTTGGAAGACACTCTAAGACCCATAGTTAATGATATTTCCAGCATTCTGAAAGATACATATCAGTTGCTTGATTTTCTAGACTCTCTAGATACCATCCTAATAAAAGGTAAACATTTATTAATCACTATGGATGTACAAAGCCTATTTACAAGTATTCCCGATGATAAGGGAATAGAGGCAATAAGAGAGCTGATCTCTATGCATTCCTCATTTCATTGCAGTAAACAGATTTTGATATGCCAACTACTTGATATTGTTCTCTCTAACAATGTATTCTCCTATGGTGAGCGTATATTTATACAAAAAGCAGGGGTAGCCATGGGTACCCCTTGCGCAAACACATACGCCAATTTGGTTGTACATCAGTTGGAGAAGGAATTTGTATTTACACATCGTTGGTTCACCAAAATCATTGTATACAAGCGTTTTGTAGATGACATCCTAGTGGTTTGGGATGGTACAGCAGATGAATTTAATGCATTTATGCATGAGTTGGGCAGTACCTCAAGTTTTTTAAAATTTACTATAGAGACATCATATGAGTCAGTAGACTTTCTAGATGTTACCCTATTTATTCAGGAAGGCAAACTTATATTAAAGTTTCATAGGAAAGCATGCTGGAAAAACACAATTTTGCAGTTTGACAGCATGCATCCACGACATATTTTTAAAGGTATAGTTAAAAGTCAGTTTCACAGACTGTCTAGAATTTGTAAAAATAATGTTGATTTAATAACAGAAGCCAACAAAATGGAGGCTATATTTCTAAAGAGAGGTTATAATGAAGTTATTGTGAGAGGAATTAGAACACAAGTTCTGGGAGATATAAATACCACTGATCATCTTGGTGTATATCAGCCGATTAGTGATGTATTCATTCCTCACTATTCTAATAATATCCAAAAAATGTTCATTGCTGTGCCTCAGACTCACCAAACAGCCGAAAAATATGTAAGATAAAAGAAAGGTGAGACACCACTGGATGTTCCACTGCTTTATTAAAATACACAAAAATAGTATTTAAAAATAGGTAAGAAACTCCAACAAAATGAATATCCACTGACAAGCACTTTCGGGTAAAAACCCTTCATCAGATCACATACTCAAAGCAATTCCTGATATATAAAATACAAATTAACCAATAGAAATTAATAAAAAGCCCGCCTTTTCTGCAGGGCTGGCTTTAAAGGTACACAGTCATTTAAACCCGGAGTGCTGTGGGCCATCAACTGCAAAATCCATTTGGACTCCATAGATTCAGTTAATAATTTAACATCACCCCCCCCCCCCCATTGTTCATGACAACAGCTTTGAATTTAAAATTATGTGTAGGGTGGGACTCAATATGCTTATATAAAGCATTATGTACATCTTTGTTCCTAATAGAGGACATGTGTTGCAATATTCTTACCTTAAACATATTGTTGGTTTTACCAACATAAAAACGTGTGCATTGAGTGCACTCCGCTATATAAACTAAATTGCTTGTCCTACAGGTGGCTTTTGCTTTGAAATTAAAGACATGTCCATTAACCGGATGTACAAAGGTATAATCTTTGTTTATAAATTGACATGCTTTACAATATCCACATGGGACACTACTTATTTTTTCTTTAAGGATACAAGTTTGGGTGGCTGTTTTCTCTTTACAGAGGATGTCTTTTAGATTCTTGTTTCTCCTGTAACCAAATTGTGGATGAGCACCCACTATATTTCTTAACTTATTGTCACCTCTCAAAATATTCCAGTTTCTATTGACAATTTCTCTGATATCTCCTATATTACTGCTATATGTAAACAATAATCTTGGTTCATTAAATTTATGTGTAATGTTAGGTGTTCTTATTTCCCCTTTAGTACATTTAAGCCATGGCTTAAATCTATTATCTCTTTTTATGTGATTGGTGTCAGCCACTCTATTAACCAGTTCTTTTCTATAACCCCTTTCTACAAAATTGTTCTTTAAATTGACCATTTCACATTCAAATATCCTATCATCCAGATTCAGTCTGGAAATTCTTCCAATCTGGCCCTGAACAATGTTTGAAAACATATATCGGGGGTGCATGCTATCAAAACAAAGCATTGTGTTTTTCCAGCACTCCTTCCTAAATAAGCTTGATGAAAAACCAGCTTCATTTTGTAATATACATACATCTAAAAAATCAATGTTTGTGGTTGAACATTTCTTAGTGAACTTCAAGAATGTAGTGGTTGAGTGTAAATAGTCTAAAAAACCATTCAATGATGTTACATCACCCTTCCACAAAAAGAAAATATCATCCACAAAACGTGTGTATAGATGTATGTATTGCATCCATTCTGGTTTATTAAAAATCATAGCCTTTTCCCAATACCATAGGACCATGTTGGCATAAGTATTGGCACAGGGGGTGCCCATGGCCACCCCCTGTGCCTGTCTATATGTATGTCGTGCTCCTATAAACACATTATTTTCTAGAAAAAGGGTTAGTAAGGTCCTAATCCTATCTACAAAAGGATGTAATGTGTGTTCTAACCATATGGAGATATTCTCCGTCACCCACCCACTACCAGAAACTATGGGTCGTAAAGGGGGGTCATGAAGTGACTTGTGTATCTTTGGTAAACCTTTAAAGATAGGAATGACGGCCTTATCTATCAGTAAAAATGTATATGTGTCATCACTGATTTTCATTTCAAAAAGCAAACTCTTTAAACAATTATGTACGTTATCTATTATAATTTTTACACCCACAGGATTAATCTGTATATAGGTATGTTTATCTGATAACAATTCTTCTATTTTTCCGACATACATAGTAGTGTCTAGTACAACCACCGCTCCTCCTTTGTCAGCAGCTTTAATGACTAAGTTTTCATTGTTACTTAAATCATAGACTGCTTTCTTCTGTTTTTGTGTCAAGTTATGGTATTCATTAAACACCCTATTCTTAAAATTTTCCTGTAAGTCATGTTCACAGCTGCCTATAAACAAATTAAGAGCTGGAGAGAAAGGTGGTATATAGCAGCTTGGCTGTCTAAGAGTTGTGTTATATTCATTATTAACGCCAAAAGCACATTTCAATGCTAAATTTCTACAAAAAAGCATGATGTCAAGCATAACTTCATTAAAAACACTAGTTCTATCTGGTACAAAGGTCATGCCTTTGTTCAGGACATATAATTCCTCCTTATTCAAAATATAACAAGATACATTAAAAACAATACCATAATCATGGTTAAAAGTCAATCTAATATCTTCCTTCTTTTGTTCGGGTCTCTCCCCTCACTCAACGAGCGTTTCCACACTCCTCGTTTCTTCATGGGAGCTGGCAACTGCTCCAAAAATGTGTGGGCCCCTGCGTGTGTTTAGGGTGAGCTCCTAAACAGGAGTTAGGCAGACTTTTCATTTTGAAGCCTGTCAAAGTTATGGTATTGTTCCAAGAGGCATGCGAATCATGTGCATGCCTGCACAGGCAGAACGCTACCCTGAGCTCATAGCCCAGTGGCAGAGATTGAACATCCAAACAAGTTTTAAGTACATGGACATACTAAACAACTTTTTTGCACCTGAAATGGTGACACTAAGAAAAGAAGTTGAAGCTTTACGTAATCAACTAGAAACCCAATTTGGTGAGCATCTCCATAAGGCATGTATAAGAGAGCTATTAAATACAATATCCGACAACGATAATAAGCTACGTTTGCAGAAAATCAGTAAACTTAAGAGAGACTATGAAGATTTTACCATTGGTAACATCTTCGTTTGGCCCAGGTTTAATGCTTCGAATTCTGTTCCTAGTGATGGGACCAATAGGAAGGTACCCCAACGCCATCAGAATGGGAGGGGCGAGGCCAGAGAGTCTGTAGCACTAGTTGATGGTACGATGGACGGCACCAATGGCGCTTTACAGAACAACAGGCAAGAGAAAACCACCAACTTGTCGACAGCAGAGTGTTTTAATGTGCCTATTCAGGACAAGGCACCCACACATACATTATTGAGTCCCCACACAGACAATCTTTCTGACTATGATTCGGCCCTCAGTGCCACATCAACTCAAGCTGACACCGCTACGAATGTTAACTCCTGTTTAGGAGCTTGCCCTAAACACATGCAGGGGCCCACACGTTTTTTGGAGCAGTTGCCAGCCCCCATGAAGAAATGAGGAGCGTGGAAACGCTCATTGAGCGAGGGGAGAGACCCGAACAAAAGAAGGAAGATATTAGATTGACTTTTAACCATGATTATGGTATTGTTTTTAATTTATCTTCTTATATTTTGAATAAGGAGGAATTATATGTCTTGAACAAAGGCATGACCTTTGTACCAGATAGAACTAGTGTTTTTAATGAAGTTATGCTTGACATCATGCTTTTTTGTAGAAATTTAGCATTGAAATGTGCTTTTGGCGTTAATAATGAATATAACACAACTCTTAGACAGCCAAGCTGCTATATACCACCTTTCTCTCCAGCTCTTAATTTGTTTATAGGCAGCTGTGAACATGACTTACAGGAATATTTTAAGAATAGGGTGTTTAATGAATACCATAACTTGACAAAAAAACAGAAGAAAGCAGTCTATGATTTAAGTAACAATGAAAACTTAGTCATTAAAGCTGCTGACAAAGGAGGAGCGGTGGTTGTACTAGACACTACTATGTATGTCGGAAAAATAGAAGAATTGTTATCAGATAAACATACCTATATACAGATTAATCCTGTGGGTGTAAAAATTATAATAGATAAAGTGCATAATTGTTTAAAGAGTTTGCTTTTTGAAATGAAAATCAGTGATGACACATATAAATTTTTACTGATAGATAAGGCCGTCATTCCTATCTTTAAAGGTTTACCAAAGATACACAAGTCACTTCATGACCCCCCTTTACGACCCATAGTTTCTGGTAGAGGGTGGGTGAAGGAGAATATCTCCATATGGTTAGAACACACATTACATCCTTTTGTAGATAAATTGTCCAACATACTCAAAGATACAGGAGATTTTTTAGTTAAATTAGGTGGTGTCAATAGAGAAATGACACAAGCAAATAAAGATTTCTTGATGGTCACCCTAGATGTTCAAAACCTGTTTACTGTAATTAGTAATGACTATGGGGTCCAAGCTGTCAGTGAGGTATTGGCAAATCAGAATGTAGATGATGAGAAAATAATGTTAATTAGGACCTTACTAACCCTGGTTCTAGAAAATAATGTGTTTATAGGAGCACGACATACATATAAACAGGCACAGGGGGTGGCCATGGGCACCCCCTGTGCCAATACTTGCGCCAACATGGTCCTATGGTATTGGGAAAAGGCTATGATTTTTAATAAACCAGAATGGATGCAATACATACATCTATACACACGTTTTGTGGATGATATTTTCTTTTTGTGGAAGGGTGATGTAACATCATTGAATGGTTTTTTACACTATTTACACTCTACCACTACATTCTTGAAGTTCACTAAGAAATGTTCAACCACAAACATTGATTTTTTAGATGTATGTATATTACAAAATGAAGCTGTTTTTTCATCAAGCTTATTTAGGAAGGAGTGCTGGAAAAACACAATGCTTTGTTTTGATAGCATGCACCCCCGATATATGTTTTCAAACATTGTTCAGGGCCAGATTGGAAGAATTTCCAGACTGAATCTGGATGATAGGATATTTGAATGTGAAATGGTCAATTTAAAGAACAATTTTGTAGAAAGGGGTTATAGAACTGGTTAATAGAGTGGCTGATACCAATCACATAAAAAGAGATAATAGATTTAAGCCATGGCTTAAATGTACTAAAGGGGAAATAAGAACACCTAATATTACACATAAATTTAATGAACCAAGATTATTGTTTACATATAGCAGTAATATAGGAGATATCAGAGAAATTGTCAATAGAAACTGGAATATTTTGAGAGGTGACAATAAGTTAAGAAATATAGTGGGTGCTCATCCACAATTTGGTTACAGGAGAAACAAGACTCTAAAAGACATCCTCTGTAAAGAGAAAACAGCCACCCAAACTTGTATCCTTAAAGAAAAAATAGGTAGTGTCCCATGTGGATATTGTAAAGCATGTCAATTTATAAACAAAGATTATACCTTTATACATCCGGTTAATGGACATGTCTTTAATTTCAAAGCAAAAGCCACCTGTAGGACAAGCAATTTAGTTTATATAGCGGAGTGCACTCAATGCACATGTTTTTATGTTGGTAAAACCAACAATATGTTTAAGGTAAGAATATTGCAATACATGTCCTCTATTAGGAACAAAGATGTACGTAATGCTTTATATAAGCATATTGAGTCCCACCCTACACATCATTTTAAATTCAAAGCTGTTGTTAATGTTGTCATGAACAACAGGGGGGGTGATGTTAAATTATTAACTGAATCTATGGAGTCCAAATGGATTTTGGAGTTTATGGCCCACAGAACTCCGGGTTTAAATGACTGTGTACCTTTAAAGCCAGCCCTGCAGAAAAGGCAGGCTTTTTATTAATTTCTATTGGTTAATTTGTATTTTAAATATCAGGAATTGCTTTGAGTATGTGATCTGATGAAGGGTTTTAACCCGAAAGCGCTTGTCAGTGGATATTCATTTTGTTGGAGTTTCTTACCTATTTTTGGATACTATTTCCGTGTATTTTAATAAAGCAGTGGAACATCCAGCGGAGTCTCACCTTTCTTTTATCTTACATATTCTAATAATATAGGAGAAAAAGTTAGATTTACAACTACATATACCAATGATATATCTAATATTAAGAAAATCATTATTGATAACTGGCATGTGTTAACATATGATGAACAAACTCAAAAAATAGTAGGTACTTCTCCTTCGTTTACCTTTAGAAATAATAAGAATTTGAAAAGGCTCCTATGTGTCAACTCAGGGGTCATTAATGTAAACAGAACTCTCATCACTAGGAAAACAGGCACTTTTCCATGCTACCACTGCAATTATTGTAAATATATTTCAAGAAACCAAGTTTTTGAACATCCATCTATGAATGTCTCTTTCACTCCGAAGTTTTTAGCTACTTGTGACACCTCAGGATTGATTTATTTAGCTACATGTACAGCATGTTCTGCTTTTTACATTGGGATGACAAAGAGAAAGTTAAAAAACAGGATATATAATCATTTGTACGATATTGAGCATGGAAATGAGTTGAATGCCTTAGCTAGGCATATTAAATCACATCCTGATCATTCTTTTGTATTTAGAGTATTGCAGATTATTAAGCAGAATTCTAGAGGTTGTGACTATATGCTATTTCTTGAACAGAAAGAACTACAGTGGATTTTCAAATTAAGGGGACATTCTTTACCTGGTCTGAATAATTACATAACACTCAGATCTCACCTTAAATCCCGTAGATAAATCTAAATTTAATATATTCAGCTTGAATTTTGTTTTTGTTTTTATCTAATATGATATAACTTAATACAGGACACCATATGATGAATAGAATTTCGCAGTTTATTGATTTATTTATTTATTTATATGCGATTTTGCCATAAGTATCTATTTAAAGTACAAAGCTGTATTCAGATTTTACAGAATTATGCATTATGATATTTTATTATGAACTTATAAACTATAAATATATATATATACATTTAGATTTCTATTGATTTTATTTATCATATTTAAAATGTGTTCACCTAATCATTTATTTATTTATATATCTGTTTATTTATTTATTCAGTTGGATAAATACAGTTTATATTATAAGGCTGAAATTTAATGTATATACTTTATTTACATTCATGAAAACTATCCACTTGCTTGATATTTGCTAAATGAAACATCTTTAGTTTTATATGCTAGCAGTGAATGCTTTCTGCAATACGTTGTATCAAAGGCTTCTATGCTACTAATTATGTTAATCCACTAATTGGTTGATTGATTGTTAATTAGTACTTGAAATGATTATGGTGATGCTTTGTTTTGTATAAAAAGGAAGCCACAGCTTCATTTTAAATCATGGTCTGAAGAAGCGTATCCTTTTGATACGCGAAAGTGCTTACCTCCAATAAAGCTGTTTTTATAAAACTTTCATCCAAGAATATCGTGGTGAGTCTGTGGTTCTCTTTCCTTGCATTTGGAAACTGTTCTGCCTCCCCACAAGAAACAAAATATCAAATGAGCCTCGCTAGTAATACGATCAAACTACCCCAGGCATCCTACTTCATGCTTCATAGTACCCTGGCTTCCCTACCTGTAAAAACTATCTCAGGGACCGTGCTATTCATTTGGAAACTGTCCTGCCTCCCCACAAGAACCAAAACATCAAACAAGTCTTGCTAGTAATATGTTCAAACTACCGCAGGCATCCTTCTTCATGCTACATAGTACCCTGGCTTCCCTACCTGTAAGAACTATCTCAGAGATTGTGCGGTGCATTTGGAAACTGTCCTGCCTCCCCCACAAAAACCAAAATATCAAATGAGTCTCACTAGTAATACTTTCAAACTACCCCAGGTGTCCTACTTCGTGCTACATAGCACCCTTGCTTCCCTACCTGTAAGAACTATCTCAGGGATCATGCTGTGCATTTTCAAACTGTCCTGCCTCCTCACAAGAACCAAAATATCAAACGAGCCTCGCTAGTAATACATTCAAACTACTCCAGGCATATTACTTCATGCTACATAGTACCCTGGCTTCCCTACCTATAAGAACTATCTCAGGGATCATGCAGTGCATTTGGAAACTGTCCTGCCTCACCACAAAAAACAAAATATCAAATGGGTCTTACTAGTAATACGTTCAAACTACCCCAGGCATCCTACTTCGTGCTACATAGTACCCTGGCTTCCCTACCTGTAAGAACTATCTCAGGGATCATGTGGTGCATTTGGAAACTGTCCTGCCTCCACACAAGAACCAAAATATCAAACAAGTCCCACTAGTAATACGTTCAAACTACCCCAGGCATCTTACTTTGTGCTACGTAGTACCCTAGCAGAAGTAAGAACTATCTCAGGGATCGTGCGCTGCATTTGGAAACTGTCCTGCCTCCCCACAAGAACCAAAATATCAAAAGAGTGTATGTACCATACTGCATAGCCATTTTGTGCCACTGGTTGATGTTTTTGACCTGGCGTGCGCTAGCCAGCAGCCTAGCACCGACCCAACTTCTCTTGGCTCCGTAGACTCCATCCCTTCCTATCCTTCCAGTGCTGCTCTAAATATCTGCAATTACCCACGTTGGTCAGCAGGTGGCAGCATCCATCCATTAACTAACTTCTACTTCAATCTTTAAGCTTAGAACTTTTTCAGTTCAATCTCCAGCTGCATATTTTACCACTTCACCCCTGTGAATTCTATGTTTTCAGTCCACCCTTAGACTCAGTGTCCTGCCCCTATCCCCTGTGGCTACTTACCTTGAGTTCCCACTCCTACCCTCACTGATTGCTTTTCGTAGCCCAGGTCTACAGTCTTCACTCTTCCTTCTTGGCTCATCCTGCTCCATTCACCCTTCGGGCTTACTCCGCTCCCCTACTTTGCCCCTAAATTCCACCTGTCCCCAAGCCTTTTACATTTATACCACATTAACCACACCCATTCTACCTCATCCACTTAGCGTTAAACTTTCCCCACCCCTTACTCCTCAGCTGCACCCCCTACCACCTCATAACATCTTGCCTAACCCTTTCACATCTGTACCACACTCCATTCATATCAATCACTCATCCCAACTCAAAAAACTATGCTTATAAGATCATCCTCACTTGTAACCCATTTACTACTACTACTTAGTTTAACCTATTTTACCTACCTTATCGTACCCCTTAACACTAATCACCCCCCCACTTTCACACAACCAGTTCAATCCCCAAACAACACCTACAGTCTTCTACCTTCATAAGCCCTCAACTATACTTCTGCAACCTCTCCCTACTCTTCCCCTACAAACTCTTTCCCACCTACAAGTTTACTAATCTAACCCTAGCTAGCACTACTTATACAAAATATACAACCATGAAACTATACACAAAACATTCCAATCATCTCTATTTCCATATTCACCAACTTATCACCACCCTTCTCTCCAGTGTTATACACCCCAACCCTGGTCCCTCTCTCATCAACTCCTCAACCACCCCTTCTTACACCCCTTCATCTGTAAAAACCCTCTCCTTCTCAGCATTAAATGCTCAAAGTATATGTAATAAAATCCCTAACCTTCATGCCTGGCTTCTCCATAACCATCCCGACATACTGTCAATCTCCTAAACTTGGTTGAAACCCTCCATAAAAGATTCTGAAATGACCCCCCCCCCCCAACAACAATATCATCAGGAAAGACAGAACCCACAAAAAAGGAGGCAGAGTTGCTCTACTCTATTCTTCTTCCCTTTCAGTTACTCCATATTCTAAGCCCATGCCCCAATTTGTCAACGCCAAATTACTTCTTGCCCTACTCCACTTAAACAAGCATAAATCCATATGCTTAGCCTCCCTTTACATCCCTCCTGGTGACAATACATCTATTCTTGAAGATATACTCTCTTGGCTCTCCACCAACATAACAAATGAGACTTTTATCCTAGGTGACATTAATATTAACTGGTCCTCCGTTCAATGCCCAACAAACCCCCTAAATATAAACCTTTACAACTTCCATCAGCTCATAAACTCCATAACCAGGCCATCAAAGGACTACTCCTCTGGAAGCACCCTTGACTGGATTCTGGTATCACACTCACACCTTATCTACAGTAGTGGTACCCTCCCTGACACCTTCAGTGACCACTTTCCCACTTTTGTTCACCGTCAATCTCCCTCCCTACAACTGCTGCATGCCACCATCTCTATGCACTCCTTAAAAACTTCAACCCCAACACAATCTATGACTTACTGAAACAATTCAACTGGAGTCCTCTAAATACTCTACCACTAGATGAAGCTGTCACTTATTTTAATACAACATTTCTAAAGCTATTAGATACCTCTGCCCCCCTGAGAACTAAAAGAATTAAGAGAAAACCATCCCCTGGCTAACAAAAGATACCTTATCTGTCATGCACCTCCGTGATAAAGCCTTGAAGCACTATTGTAAAAACAAAACTCCAGCCACCCTAAATGAATACAAACTACTCCATAAGCTCATCACTTCCAACCGCAAATCCTACTATACCACTCTCCAAAATAATCACAAGACTAACCCAAAAAATTCTGGGATAGTATCTCCACCCTCTTCAACCCTGGCAGGAAGGAAAATCTATGCCCTGATTATAACACTTCCGATACCAACCTGGCCTCTCAATTTAACAACTTTTTCATCGACTCCATAACCAAATTAACATCATCCTTCACAAATAACTATCCCCCCACCTCAGGTACTTCCACCTCCCACCTTTTTCTCTTCTCTCTCAAACCCATCCCTGTATCAACTGTAAAAAAACTCCTTCCAAAATTGAAACCATGCTCTAATGCTCCTGATAACATCCCTTCCTTCTTCCTAAAGACAGCTGCTGAAGCCATTGCCTTCCCCATCTATATTCTTATAAACCGGTCAATCCAAGAAGGCTATGTACCCCATATTTGGAAAAAAGCCTACATTATTATTATTCCCCTCCACAAATGTGGAAACAATAATAACATCTCCAATTTTAGACCTATCGCCATCTTATCTCCTATCTCTAAACTTCTTGAAAAATGTATCCACATACAATTATTACCCTACCTCATCGACAATCACCTACTAACCCTCACAGAACATGGATTCAGACCTGGTTACAGCACTACTACTGCACGTCTATCCTTCCTTGAAACTGTGAATAAAGCCTGTGACTCCAGCTGTGTTGTTTCCACCCTCCTCCTGGACCTTTCTAAGGCCTTCGATACCATCTCCCACCCACTCCTTCTAACCAAACTCTCTAATCTAAACCTACCACCCTCTTCTATCAACTGGTTTACAAGTTACCTTTCCAACAGGCAACAAGCTGTCAAATGAAAGAAATCCACTTCCTCATTCCTCAACACTGCCACTGGTGTACCACAGGGTTCTATATTATGTCCCCTACTGTTCAACATTTTCATTAATGACTTCCATCACACTATCCCTAATGGTAAAATCATCCAATATGCAGATGATTCAACAATTATCTGTGCTGCTAACTCCTTTTCTGCCCTCGTAAAACGAAGCCAAGACACCTTCTCAACCACTGAACAATGGATGCTTGATAACCATCTGGCACTAAATGCATCAAAAAACAAACTCATAATATTCACCCCATTCAAAATCACAACTATCAATATAAATTCATTCTCCATAACTAGTCACAACAACACTTACCTTGAAATTGTTTCCAGCGCTAAATTGTTAGAAGTTCTCATTGATAATCAGCTTAAATTTGATACCCATATGCAAACAAACATTAAAAAAAACACACCAACAACTCGGTATGTTCTATTGCCATATTCACTTCCTCACCCCTTCCACTAGATTCCTCCTCTCTACTACGTACCTCATCCCTTCTCTCCTTTATGCTGCCCCACTCATAACCAATCTACAATCCTCTATTAAAACAAAACTCTCCTCCTGCTATAACAAAATTGCCAAATTCACCAATGGGCACAGATCCTCCTCCCATCACTGTACTGCCCTCCATAAACTAAATTAGCGAGAGCTTCCCAACTACCTTATCTACACTCAGCTAACCCATGCTCATAAGCTCATTTTCAAGCCCTCCCTCTGCCCCTCTCTTGCCTTAACCTTCACTATGCACCTACCTAGCAGAACCCTAAGAATCAACACTCAGAACCTGATTGAACTCCACAAACCTGCCTGTCCAGCAGGCAAACTCTTACTCTCTTTTTCCCTAGCCCGTCTCTGGAACTCCCTTCCACCTCATATTCACAGCATCTGCAGCCTCTCCACCTTTAAAACTCTCCTCCACTCACACTTAACATCTCTCCGGGAATGCTCATGTTCCCATCCTACATAACAACCCCAGCTACTACCTTACCCCCTTAGCCTACAATCACATCTCCTCTATGAGAACAAATATATTGTAAATAACTTCTTAAGTTTAATCCATTTGTACATACCTACTCACTATTGTCTTTGACTTAACATCTATTTTTGCAAGTATCGAGACTAAAAATTGTAAACCCATATGAATCGTTATATATTGTTCTGCTTTTACTTTTAATTGTATTAATAATTATATGTATTCTTCTTGTACTTTAACACTGTTTTTTTATATATTGTATCTATGGAGCTTTTCTCCCCAGGACTCCATTGAAAATGGGCTCATTCAGCCCAATGGACCATCCTGGCAAAACAAACTTCCAATAAACAAATAAATAAATAAATAAAACTCTCAGCTCTACCAGAGGTTTTCCAGAGGAAATATCCCACAAGGTAATTTACTGGTGGATGCAGGGTATGTACTCGAACCACGGCTGATCATGCACTTCAGAAATGTGCACACATCCAAGGAAGAATCCTATAATAAGGCACATGGTTAGATAAGAAATATCATACAGTATGTGCTTGAGCTGCTGAAGTCACAGTTCCAATACCTAGTTACATCTTGGGGGAGGGGCCTGCAATATAATCCCAGTACTTGAGCTGAAATTGTCACTGTCTGTACTATCCTTCACAATATTATCCTGAGGAAACAGCTTCAACAGGAACACCAAAGGGAAAGGTCAAACATCCCACCACCACTGGCAAATTCACCATAGCCATATGCAGGAGAAGAAGCAGAGGGGGAGCCACCAGCCACTGTGGGTTTAGGTAGATATAGACATGCACAATATGCCCTTGCCATGGTCAAGAGGTAACGAATAGCACACATGCTGATGACCTAAGGGGTAGAACTTTCATCTTATGCACATGCATACAGTAAAACTGATGCTGGGCAATGCTCACAACATTTACTTGCCCATGGAATGGCTGTGTACTGCTAGCATCACATAGACTCAAGCCCAAATTAAAACAGTTGTAACTGCAGGGCTACCAAGGTAAGTGCTGAACATGGAACAGGAAAATAAATGGGTAAGAACACAAATAAATAGCAGATCCTTGCATACTGTTACTTGCAAATGTACCTAAGTAGAAGGTGTGTGAGTTTTACAGCAAGGACCTCAATATGTGACATAACTGACTTATGTGAATAGATATTTGCTCTTCATCAACTAATAGACCTTATGCAGCAAATATATACACAGTATAAAAACCTGCAAGAAAGCAGTGCAATTTTCAAAATAACATCACCAACACATATATACTAAGCACTCAGTCAGCTATGCATCCTGTGTATCAGAAAAAATACATATGTACCACTGAATCCAAAAGACAGAACCAAGGAGATGGCACCAGTTATCATCATTTGCACAGGATGCTGTTGGGGGGGGGGGGCAGGAAGAAAGACAGGCAGGCAGAAACTTACCTAATTATCAAATGGCAAATGAGGCAGAATGAGCTGCAAACCTCACACATGTCTCATGTACAAGTTATGTGTGTATGTCTATGGGCTATGTGCACATGAGGATGAGTTGCAAACCTCACACATGTCTCATGTACAAGTTATGTGTGTATGTCTATGGGCTATGTGCACATGAGGATGAGCTGCAAACCTCACACATGTCTCATGTACAAGTTATGTGTGTATGTCTATGGGCTATGTGCACTTGAGGAGAAATGTGTGAGTGAGTGTCTGCAAGAACACAGCCAAGCTATGTGCTAGCTCTATGTGCTGGCATTTAGGGCAGGAATGAGCCATGCATGGAAGAGGTAACAGTTCATCATTTTCAGCCCAATTGCAAGAACTGGCTCTGCTAGGAGTTGCACTGGCACATTTCCTGCCAATGGCCAGATGTGCTGTTGTTGTTCAAACTAGATTGATGTCTGTTGAATGAGCTCTCCTCATGACTATGCCCAGTACCATGACCCCATGGCTTACCATGTCCTCTCTCAAGCAGAAAGGTGCCATGATGCCTAAATTCCTGGATTATTGCTTAATTTTCAGAGTCGCTGAAAGGGGGTTTACATGGATTTGTAAGCTTGGGTGCTATAATCCTAAGTGACATAAAACAGAGAAGGATACAACATATAAATATCACCTAACTATAGTCTTGCTTACTTACACATGTCAAGAGTCACCACTGAAATATCAGGATGCCTACACATTTTCAAGACAAAACCACTTGAAGCAGACATTTGTTCTGGTAACACACAAATGTTACATGGCTCCCTTACCACCAAAACAGCAAACAAATATAGGTTTGTACAAACCAAGGAATACCATAGAAATAAATTAGTATATATGATTTCCATGCAATTATCAGAATGTGTGCATATTTATAGTAGAAAAGTCAATTTATGATTGTCAGTCACCTCTCACTGTGCACACCACTCCCCTGGAGTTGGCCCTGGGTCATATCAGAAGCAGAGCACCTGTGTCAGTGTAACATACATTACCATTTCTCCCCAAAAACATACAAAGATTTTAAAATACAATTTCAACAATAATACTTGTGATGAAAGTTAATAACCTGTCTGTCTGAGAAATGTAAATGCCTTCCAAAAATGCTTATGCCAACAGTGAAGTATAAGAAGTACATACAGATAAACGTTTCATTTTCTCCTGGATATTTAAATTGATTTCTAACGTGTTACAAAATCCAGAATGTAATTGAATAATACAAGAATACCTTAACAAAATTAGAAGCCTTCTCTGCAGATAAGACACCTTCAAAGGAATGGCGATCCTCTGTTTGTCAAAGTAAACAAGTCTCCTCACCTTCAAGTTCCCTAGCTGCACAGTTAAATTTTATAATGTGAATTCATGCCTCTCAGCATGGGGAAGATGCAAATGAGGTGTGAATTCATCAAAATTGCTGAATACTAAACTGTTAACTTTACCTGTGGTGCAGCGGTAGCATTGTAATCTCACAGCAAGAGGTTCTCCGGTTTGATTCTTGGTTGGGGTGCCGTCTGCATGTTCTCATGTGGGCTTCCTCTAGGTACTCCAGTTTCCTTCGACATTGCAATGGCATGTATCTGGAGCACTTCTCCCTGGCCTTGTGTTGAAAATTGGCTTCTTTCCAAGTCGGACATTCCCTGTTAAGTAAAATAAAAATGTAGCAAGTGTAAACAAAGGGCAGGCTTTACAACATTATTAGTTGCTAATGCATTGCAACTGTAAATAATTAGTGGGAAAGAGATAGATGACTCAACAGCAATTCAGACTGCCTTCTCTGCAGTGTGTGTCATTCTGAATACACTTACAAAGTGCAGAAGCAACTTTTGCAAGCTTTTAAATGGAACTAAACAGCACACATTTATTTTTTTTGTTCAATAGTAGATAAACTTTCCTGCCCATGCTGATAAATGCATTTCACTGTCATGTACTTTTTATTATACAGTTAAAGGAGAATGAAACAAAATGCGCTATAGACTGGATATCTGACATTACATCAGAGATAAGGGAAGAATGAACACAATAAAAGGAGAAGACAGAGTTGCATTTGTACAAAGAAATTCAGAAATAGTTGTGTAATAATTCATTGCACTAAACATGTAAGCCACATTTTTACAACAGAGAATGTAAGTGTTTATGCCCTGTTAATATCGTAGACAAAATGAGAATTGCTTGCATGCACACATTTTGCTTTCCTGTTGTAAAGTTGTGTCTGTGGCAAGGAGAGATAACACACTCCCACTGTGTTCTGCAGTTTCATTAGTATGATAGTTGAAATTCCAGAGCTGTACAAAATTATTTACCGTGTTAAAAAGTTTTTTTTTTCTTTAATATTAAAATTTGTGTGGTGTGCAGCATAGCACACACATGGTAAAATGCGTAAGCATTTAAAATTTAATGTCGGTTGCCTTAAGAAGTGCAATCCCACTTAACGCCATTCTGCAGTGGTTAGCAACTTGGATGTTACAGACAGCATAAATTACACCTGTGAGTCAATTGTGTGTGTGTAGCTCACCCTGTAAAGATATTGAGTCACATAGCACATAAGAGAGATAGACCATGGATTAAATCCTACATTATTTTTTAATGATAAAGGATACTTACCATATTTTTACAAAGAAAATGAATTTTCAGCTTTGCCTGTTTTGTTTGCACATTGCTTACCTGTGTGAAAATACAGCTTACTACTGCAGACAAAAGGAAACATTGTTCTTGCAAAAAAGAAACAATGTTACTTGTTTTGTCCTCTTTTGCACAAGCACGTTATACAATGTTGTGAGGCAGTCAGCACTCTAGGATAATAATGATAGCATAAATGTCACCTGCAGACAAAAAAGAGACACTGAAACTTGTTAAAATGAAACATAGTTACTTGTTTTGCCTTCCTGTGCACAATCATGATAAGCGGCGTTGCATGGTGGTCAACACTATGGACAGTACTGAATGTAGAAAATATACAGGCTGTCTAGTTTTCTCTGAGGCACCAAGTGTAAGTTCATGGCCCCACAAAAGGTGAGTCAATGTCCTAATCCAGAGAATCCCAATTTTTTTAATGGTGTTTCACTGTAATTTATATAAAAAATAACAATATAAAGATAACTATTCATAACAATAACTATGTGCAGCAGTTGATATCATATGAATTATATGTGTAACTGGTGGCATCCTGACAATTATGTTTCTGTAATTACGTTTTTTTTTTCTGCCCTGGAATGCACTTCATACTTTACTGAAAGTCATCTACACAGCACACATAACACAAGTGCAGCTGTAAAACAGAATGTATTGTGTTGTTTGACTCAGAATCTGAAATCTACTCTGAAAGTAATGTAAGTATATGCATTTCCAGTATATTGTCACACATTACTCCTGCATCAAACATTAGAATGCATAAACCAGGACCTACTCAGGTCACACATACATGGTTAACTGAATTGTAGTGCCAGCTGTTATTCAATGTATCTATATAATTAATGATCATGTTTGACAAACTCTTCTGTGACAATGAGGAGAACACACCTATGTGGAAATATACATATTCTCTATG
Organism: Protopterus annectens; assembly: GCF_019279795.1. NCBI lineage: Eukaryota > Metazoa > Chordata > Ceratodontiformes > Protopteridae > Protopterus > Protopterus annectens. The sequence continues at coordinate 1,307,380,937 of NC_056731.1, read as the reverse complement.
TTATATAGGTTTGAATCACACATTGCATAAAAATGACTTTTATCAGAGTATAAGGTTCCACAAAATATGTGTGAAGTCACAAAATGTATACCCCCCAGTTCAGGTCTTAAAAGTCCATATCGTATCAGTCTGTACCACTGGCCAAACCTTTGTCAGGTATCACAGGAGACAAGCCATAAATTAATGCCAACTTTCACATTAACCTTCATGTTTCATAAACTGCCTTCCTCTTTATTTGCCAATGTTGCTCAGCATGCATCATCACACAAAAGTGGTTGGCATAGTTATACATGTTTTTGCATTGGCCATAAAATACAATATGACATTTGGTGGGAAAACACTTTGCAGATATGGCAGGAGCTGGTATGGATGGTGTTCAATCCAGGGCTCAAAGATGGGGTGCAGAGGAGTTAAGAATATCCATTGCGTTCTGCATAAAGCTCTACAGATGTAGGCTGCTGCAGGGGGACTATACTGGGTCATAATATAAGTCTGAAGCTGGTAACAGTCTAGCCAAGGCTGTCTCTAGTGCGACTGGCATTCCACACACTGGGGAGCAATGCAGGCATCATTATAACAACCTGAAACAGTACAAAAAGGTACAATTCAACCAGTGGCAGGATGAATTTAGGACTGCTAACATCCCACAGTTGTGTAAGTATACAGATAAAGCAACATTATCTGATGTAAAAAGCTGGAGATAGCCAAGACTGGTACGCATAATGCTTTCATGTCCCTTTTTCTCTCCATATTTCTTTTTCAGGTTCTCAGGACATTTCAGCGAACAGAGATATGCATGTTGAATGCTTGGAAAGACTCAAAGAAGCAAGTGGTATATATGCAGCATAAATAAACATTATTAAAATGACTGCTCTTCCATACAATACAAGCAAATTAAGCATGCATATCTTAACTTCAAAAGCAAACATGCATGCTTTACTCTGTAGCTCAAGGTAATTGTAGGAAGCATGTGTAATACTGTATTTAGATTTTCTGGGTTCACATCCCGCTAATAGCAAATACATTCTAATAAAAAATATTTAATATTAATTTCATCAAAACTGGTATAAATGCCACATTATTAACTTAATCTTTATTATATTGAAAAGCATAAATGCAATATATGCATATTGCAAAGATTATTTGGTATAATTCTCAATCCTAGTTTTGATTTTGAAAAACTATAGCTAACAAGAAAGTAAAAATATATATCTTTTTTAACTAAATTATTGTATGTGATGTGTAATGGTTCTAATTATCTGTTTTTTTTCTATTTCCCCTTTTCTTTCTTTGTTATTTTTTATATGTGGGATCACACCATTCTGATGTCATATTTTTCTGACAATAAACCAAATGATTTCCAACGCAGAGAGGTAAGCCAAGCACTGTGGCTCAGCCTGCCATCCCCCACTGGCTACCAACCCAATACCCAGCACATCTGGGATGCAGCCTGGCAATACTGCACTACCTAGGCCCTCAACATCAGGTTGCATTGCCCCAACAGCTGGTGCATTGGTACGCCCTGAGAGTATTGGTGGAGGAGGTAGGATTATATCACCTGCTAGGAGCTACCAAGCATGGTACATGACATCTTAGAAAGTAACACTGGTGCACCTCTCAGCCATCTGAAGAATTTGATTGTAGGAATGGAGAAAAAACCCAAACATCAACCAATCTTTCAGCAAGTTGAGGAAAGAGACAGTGATGACAGTTCAGTGGGTGAGGACTAAATTCTTACAATCCCCACCCTAGATGGTGTGTCTTCGATGTCCCCTCCGTATCCCAAATCATGGTGTCCCCAAACCTTTTTTCTTGCTCACTATCCCTGTGTTTGTCTTGTTTGTCCTGTTTGTCTGTATGTGCTCTCTCACCTACCCTAACTACCTGATCTTGATATTTCTACAGTCCTTGCCCAACATTCCTCAATTTTTGAAATAAAACCAAAAAAGAAGGGCTCATGGCCCACAAAAAATGTTGTCCCATACATAGATCTTTGCACATGTGTCTTCTCAGCACACTTGATTTGGTCCAGTTGGCTACACAACATGATTATGCTGTTGTTACCCTTCTGTATTGTGCTGACAGTGCAAATTCATCTAATTCTATATACATGTTCATTTTATACTTTGAAGAAGTGGATAGCTATGTTTTTTCCTTATTCCCTCCTGCAAATTCCTGTTTTACTTACATTTTGTTCTTCCCTCTGCTTGTTCTCCATTTTATCACTTTTCTATCTACCCCATTTTCAAGTCTTTAATCTGGTTCAAAAAATAGACTCACACACTATATATATATATATATATATATATATATATATATATATATATATATATATATATATATATATATATATAGCAGAAATACCTCCAATAAAGCCTTCACTTTATGTCACCTGTATTTGCACAGAGTTTGGGATAGCACACTAATGCCTAATGACAATGAATGGCTCTTCATGTCCTATGGCAAAAACTAGTGAGTTTTTGCCATCAGTTACACTAGTCCAGTTATCTCTGCACAACGCTTCAACTCACTGTGCTAAAGGAACATAGACTTACACCACAGTAAAATCAATACTTTGACACATTTACTCTGATAGTAATTCATACTGCTGAATGTAACAAAATGCAAATTTATATGTGGAGTGTTAACATAAATCACTTGAATAATAGTTTTTTTTTTGTTTTAGTAGCTTCAAGGGTGTAATTATAGATGCATCCCTCATCATTTGTTAGTGTCATGATATGTGTTTATTAAATATTTAATCACAAACATATTAAATATTATGAAACTTATGATCTTTCATGGAGCTAAATTGATTACTACGCACAGATGAGTATCTGAAGTGATATCCATCCCCACTGCTATCACCTATTTAGCTAACCTTGTTCTGATTGTCATAAGCCTGTTCTCCCTCTCCTATGCCTTCTCTAACCCTATGTAACTCACTTCATGCTACACAGCATGTAACAGTAATAATGACAACAGACAAAATACATTATCATTAATGTTCCATTAAAACAAGCACTGCTATGTATGTATGTTCTAACATGTTACTTTAATGCAATAGTTTATCACTATTTATGTAGTGTGGTATTTTGTAAAATCATCTGTAGGATTGTGTTAGTGACATGTTTAGGTGATGATGGATGAAATCTTCATATAATATCTTGTGCAAACTGCCCTTACTGTGACAAAGCATACAGCACACATTTTTCAGGATATATGGCCAGACACAAATAGTTAGAATATCTGCTGAGTCAGAAAAATAATTTCAAAACATGTGCTGCCCCTTGTCATTTAATCAAAGCTGGACACACTCTTAAACTGTGTTTTGAATTGAGGTCTGCAAAACAGCTAATAGTTGTACAACTGCATAGAGATAGGCATTAATGACAATAATTGTGGAAAACACACACACACACACACACACACACACACACACACACACACACACACACACACACACACACACACACACATACTTCACTGTAGTCATTTCTTGTCACATTTGTAGGAGTTATCACATGTACTTATGTAATTTCATCCCGAAACCATCTGTAAAAAAAATGAATGTTTTAGATTCAAACCCTGTGTTATATGTGCTCTAAACATGAGCTCACTAATCTTACAGCTGCCACAAGGAAAGGTAGGCAACATGTGTATTTTTTGCACTCAGTACTATCCAAAGTGCTGGCTATTCCTCACCAATTAGCATGTTTGTGGAAAGGAAGGTGAACCAATAGAAATATTACTATTTTCCCATTTAAGCTGAGAACTGCATTTGCTCATTGCATAACACTGCTCAAACAGGGAAAGCAATCACAGTTTTTAATGTCATAAAAGTTATGGTGAAACATTTCCAGTATAAACTATAGTACGAACACACTAGTATCCATCAACTATTTCAGTCATAGCATATATGTATAACTAATTCTCAAGTCCAAGTTTGATTGATTAAATGTGAATCTCACATGCACAGACACTTTTTCATCATTCCCACAAACCACTTTCTCGGCTATATGTTATGGATAGAGGTATCTGACATGTATTACTGTGCTTATTGCCCAGTTATTCTTCATCTTATCAAAAGCCATTAAAAACACAACAAAGGGAAGGGACTTGTTACTGGTTGAACACTTGTTTACTCATATTCATGCATGCCTTGCCCCTTTGTACTTGAAAATGGGATACATCAGTAATAGGTCTAATGTCAACTACACTAAATAAATAAATAGCACAACTGCATCTGTACATTAGTTAAACCTTTATGCTCAATAGTCATTGAGATTGTCTTATACATGTTCTACTATGGACATGAATTCATCACAGTATGGACACATCTATATCAACACTTGCATCCATGTTGTTCACAAAATTTGTGTGAGTGTGTGTGTGTGTGTGTGTGTGTGTGTGTGTGTGTGTGTGTGTGTGTGTGTGTGTGTGCGTGAGACTGAAAGTGTGTAATGTACAAAACATAATGACAAACAGGTGCATGTATGTCTCAGTTCTGCAACATGTATTCATGACAGCTTATTGTATATAGTTTTAGAAGCTGTCTTTTAAAGTATGTCTGTACATCGCAAGCAAAACAGAAAATCCAAAGTCGACACTTTGCACACCAGTCTCATGACAGTATATGTTACCTTCAGCATATAATGATGATGTCATCCTCTATATAAACCACTATGAGAAGGAGAACACAAACTTCTCCGATGAAGCAAATATTAACTACTGTGTTCTGCAAATGGAAAATAAACAGTTATGGGTTCGATTAGAAGTCACTACAGTCAAATTGTGTATGTATCTGTATGTCTAAGTGTGTTAGAAGAGCATCAGTCTGTATCCTACGATCAGCAATAAAGTTTTATAGAAAACAAGATGTTTTGCAGTTTATACATGACTACACAGCCATTTCATACAGGCCTCACATTTTCTTCCAAACATAAAGTGATGATTTCATCTACTCTAAAGTATTCTGCAACACTATAGAACTCAGACTTGTGCATGGTGCTTGCATCAAGTACTGTGTCCCCCAGATAGGTAGGAGTCCTAATCTCACTACAGTCAACTTGTACCTATTTGTGTTCAGTTAGCTGTTGTTGTGGAGACCATTTTAGAGCAGCATGTGAGACACTTTTCCTAACATTTTCTCAACATACACTGATGATGTCATCTGCTATAAAGTGTTCCACAACAGTGTAAAAGTCAGACTTGTGCCATAGTATTTACATTAAGTGTTGTGACCTGCAGACAAGTATGGGTCTTAATCTCACTGCAGTTAAGGTGTGTGTATGTTTATATTCAGTTAGTTGCCATTGTGGAGACTATTTTAGAGTAGCTCATAAGATACTCCTCCTAACTTCTTCTCAAAACACATTGCTGATGTCATCTGCTATAAAGTGTTATGCAACAGTGTAAAAGTCAGACTTATGCTATGGTGCTTGTGTTAAGTACTGTGCTCTCCAGCTTGTATAACTAGTTAGGTAGGGGTCTTAATCTCACTGCAGGCAACCAGAGTGTGAGAGTGTGTGTGTGTGTGTGTGTGTGTGTGTGTGTGTGTGTGTGTGTGTGTGTGTGTGTGTGTGTGTGTGTGTGTGTGTGAACGTGTGTGTCGTCAGAAAAGTATGAGTCTGTGTCCTACTGTCAGCAATTATGTCTCCATAAGAACAAAAAGTTTTACATTTGTACATGACTAGACAACCATTTCATAGAGGCCTCCCAACATCTTCTTCCAAACATGCACTGATGATGTCATCTGCTATAATGTGTTCTGCAACAAAGTAAAAGTCAGACTTGCGTTGTGGTGTTTGCATTCACTACTATGTTCTCTAGGTTTTGTAAGTAGTCAGATCATATCCCTCAACCTCTTGCCACAAGAAAGCTGGACAATGACAAAAATAATGGTGGACCAAAGGTCTCAAAACAAGGACAGATTGTAAGCATTGCTCTTATAAACTTAGAAAGTTGATAAAATAATATGGCTTGCATTGCCATGCATTTTTAAATGATATAATGTCTAAACCTCAAATATCTGTCATTATTTAGTGACTTCATTCCTCAATGATTTTCAAAAAAAAAAACAGAAATTTAATGATGAAAATACCAAAAATAGGAAGTAAAAATCTGAACATTCTGTGAAAATCTAGATAGTTGAGAGGTATCAGGTAGGCAGCATTTCTAATATCACTTATTCATGTGTGTGGTCAGAAAAGCATGATTCTGTACCTTACTGTCAGCAATAAAATCTCATGGAGAACAAAAAGTTTTACAGCTATAGATCACTACACAGCCATTTCATACAGGCGTTCCAACATTTTATATTCAACCCATGCTGATGATTTCATCTGCTATAAAGTGTTGTCTGATATAATAAAAATCAGATTTGTGTTCTGGAACTTCCATTAAGTACTGTGACCTGTAGATATGTAGGAGTTCTAATCTCACTGCAGTCAGCTTGTAAATGTCTGTGTTTATGTTCAGTTAGCTCTCATTGTGGAGACCATGTTAGAGCAGCATGTGAGGCACTTCTCCTAACATTTTCTTCTGAACATGCACTGATGATGCCATCATCTATAAAGTGCACTCTGACAGTGTTTAAGTCAAACTTGTGTTGTGGAGCTAAAGTTAACTACTGTGTTCTCCAGCTTCTGTAACCTAGCATTATTGATTATTTTATATGTTTTATTGTTTTATGTTAAATAAATGTTGGACTCTACAGCTTTGCCTGACTGATTTATTACTGATATGAACATGCTGTTTTTTTTTAGCTTTGCTTTTCCTGGACTATGTGGACCGTTTTGATGTTTTTGGGCATAACTGATGCATTGCCATCAGTCTCACATAATCATGTACCATTTATTATAATGCATCACTTCTTAATTCACACATGAATTGCAGATACTGTAGACAATATCCATTGCTATTACATGTGGTAGATGTAGGCAATACACAGCTGGGTGTAGGGAATCTCGTTGTAACAGTGTGTTGCTTTCATGTATTACCCATATGGATACCTATGTTATCCAGGGATGCTTTACTCAACTGTATTACTTTTGGCACAGTGAGATCCCACACACATATTGCCGGCCACAGATAACTATTCTTTGGGATACATAACTATTAGGGGTTGACAGTGCAGACTTTTCTTCAAGATGTTATACAAGATGCATGTGTTATATGCCTTTCTGTGATGCACCCAATAAATACACAACTGCTTGACTTCACTGATGGCATAATTTAGATTCTTGAAGGTGTGGATTCTAGCTTATGTGTCATACATACATCAAAACTTGCCAGGATTGCTCCTAATTTAAACTACAGGTTTAACACTGTCCCTCTTGCCACCTCCAAAAAGTGGTATTTTTGAGGAAGGTATGTTGAATTCCTCTTATATAATACTGAGAAATCATTGCAGTTGTACAAATGTGTTCCTGCAGAACTTGTATAACTTACAATCACATACGTCAATGTCAAAGATTAATGGTAGGATTATTGTAAAATTGTCCATGATTGTGCCTGGTTCTGTCTTATATTGTCCATGAGTATGTCGCTATGTTTCTCTGATTGGTTGAGAGGTATGCTGACATTTCAGTCATATTCTAAGCAAGTCATTTTGCACAGTATGCACATACCCCTATTGTATATAATGTCCTTGCTAAATGTCCTCTCCAGTGATCATGTCCAGATGTTTATATCACAATTCATCTCTGCTGACATGTAACTTTGTGTAACAATCACATAATACATTATAATGTGAGATGATAATACAATCTACAAGAGGTGACACAGCAGTGCTATATACAGATGTGCTTAATTTTATGCTACTAACCCGTCTTTAGAGTGTATGTACATTGACATGCCATTATCTTGTGTACGTTACCATGTTTCACATATCCTCTTCCTTTTTCATTCCTACCATGTCTGTTGGATTTTTCAATACACACACTTCCCCAAACTAGTGTATTTCTCATGCATTCTATTTACCCTTGATGATCACCACAACATCCATTAATTCATTATGCCAAAAACATGCTGGAATGTACATTACACTGAGTACACGACTATAATGTGCTATTACTGCATTAATTGCATAAATTTTAACCCTGGTGATCATTGCAGCTGTTCGCACAATTTCGCAGAGCAAGTTTGCTCCTAGGTAAACTTGTCTGCATGTTCAGTATTCCTTTGTGATGCTCTACACAGTTTCCTGGCTGGCAACACTGTTGCTGGTCATTAAAGATTGCTTGTATTCGTGTAAGCTGGATGGATGGCATACATATGTGCTTAGCGCTGCTGTTCATTGAGCAAACAAGTATACTCCATATAGGCTTCAGGCTAAGCTTACATGGATTTTATTGAATCCCTGGGACATTATTTTTTCTAGTATTGGCAGAAAGAGTTTCAGATAAGCCAGTGAAAAGATTAGCAATTTAGTTAACATATTTGTTTTCTGATTTTCAATGTAATCCAGTTCAGGGCTGAAAGGAAAATCAAACACTTGGTGCTTCACAGAGGAATTAATCCTGAAGAGGTTGCAGACATTCAATAGCTACCAGAAAGCATACTAACCTAGGGACAATTTGGGGGAACTCCAGCTCATCTGGGGTATATTTAGGATGTGGGACAAAACTGTAGCACCTAGCAAAACCCAAGCAAACATTGTCTGGACATACAGACTCCATACATACAGAATGTATCATAACCACAAATGGAACTAATGATCCAGGTGCTGTGAGGAGACAACACTACTGTTGAACCACATATTAGTCAGTTTATGCATATTATGAATGGGTTCTTGATAATTGCATACTTACTATTCAACATCTGACAGGTGTATACGTATTTCTTCAGTGAACATTGTAAAACAGGTAGTGTGCCCGATATCTGAGTCCACTAGTCCATAATTAGCATGTGCTTATCATGCTGGTATACAGATGATGTTCTTTTTGTGTAGATCGTAGTTTCTGACAACAACAGCAAGATAGGAGGATTGAGGTTATTTCTGTTTCAGTAATTTCTAAACCTTGTATTCAAGACAATACCAAAAAGTCGTGTTTATCTTTCATGCAGAGCACTTACTTGGGAAAAAATATTTTTCATTGTTTTTGTTCTAAGTTGAGCTAAGGCATAGTTGCACTGTTCATAAATCCAGGTGGATACTACCCATGAGTGCCCAGTATATATGATAGCTTTGGAGAATAGTGTTTAGACATTAATCTGCAGAATTAAGTTACCCTGAAAGTCCACATACCTTTACCTTAGTATTGTAGAACATATATTCCCAATACACATTATTAAAAGCCTTTTCTGTATCCACAATAACAAAATTAGCTGGAAGTTTTTGCAGCTGCATTATGATTGGTGTGTCAACAAAGAAATGTATTTTACAAGATAAAACTCATATTGCAAAGGTTAGTGTGCTACAATTGTCCTTAGTTGTTTAGTTAACATGCTCAGACTATTACAAGTCATTTATAGTCACTGGGATTCATTAACAATTAGTGGGTGCAAGTATGAGCACATAATGTAAACAAAATGGCTTGCTTATAAGCAAAGCTAAGCTATGATCACATGTTGTAGTCCAGAAATACTAAGGGCAAGTGCAGTGAAAGAATTCTGAAGTAAGAGAAGTGAAAAGGGGGGAATCGTACACAAATAATAATAGTTTATACTGCATAATTATAGATTCATATGTTCATAGGTTCACACTAGGCTATCTGCCCTAGGGCATTTATAAGCCTAGCCAGAGTGTGTTTGTCTTTCACCGCCCATTTTAAATTAATTTTGCTATGCCCTTTTTCGAGGTTAGTATACTGTGCCTCTGTCTAACAGTAACACAGAAGTGATACCAGGGGTAAACCTATGATCTCCCATCCACTCATCAAGATTCCTCCTGAAGAGAGTCAATGAGGGACTCTGCCTAACCTGGACTGGGATTTTATTCTGGAGTGAAGGGAGCCTCTGGGTTATGAATCTGTCCCTCCAGCATGTCCTATTTATTTCAGTGCTGAGGTTCAAGTCTCTCGAGCGCGTAGCTCGATAGGATTTGGATTTTCTGAGGTGCAGCATGTCCATTAATTCCGGGTTGGACATGGCTTTATACGTCAGGCACAGATCGCCTCTGAGCAAGCGGTATGTCACTGAGTAGAGCTGGAGTTTCTTTAACCGGGCAGCATATGGCATCTGTTTGAGCCCTTTGATCCTCTTGGTGAGGTACTTTTGGGGTCTTTCCAGTTGCTGCAGGTGTCTGGTAAGGTATGAACTGGCAGTTAGAAAGTTTTTAGATTATTTTATTAGTGATGTTTCAATGATGTATATAGATTTATAGATGAATTTGTTGGATGAGTTGGTTGCTAAGTATTTAATTTGTTGTTAAGAATTTTTAATTGTTTGTTTTTCCCGCCTTTTTTAAGTATTTAAGGACTCATTGCTATGTACTTTGTATTGAGTCTGATGAAACCGCAAGGTGAAAGCGCTAACTCTGGTACCTGCCTGTAATAAAGAAAACGGATTTTATACCTTGGGAGTCCTTTTTTCTTGGAGAAGCTGTGTCGTTTGGAGGTTGATGAGATACATTGGTGACATTCTATCTAGCTACCTTTTAAAGCTGTGTTTCGCCCTTATCCTTTGTTATGTTTTTATAGTTTTACTTGCTGTTTGGAGTGGGCGTTTACCCTGTTCTACTACCTTTTGGACTATATAAAATGTTTTTCTAACCACTTTGGCCACGTGGTTGTCAAATGAGAGATTGCTATCAACTTGGGTCCCCAGGTCCCTAATTATTTCTTCTGTACTTAATGGATTACCACCTATGTGGTAATTTGTGGGCACTTCGTTTTTGCCAAAGGGGATGACTATACGCTTTTTGGCATTTAGCTTGAGGCCATGGCTCTGGCACCAGTTGTCTATTTCTATGAGGCCCATTTGGAGGATGCTTGTGTCAGCTGGAGAGTCGATTATGGCGCCCAGTTTGCAGTCATCTGCAAGCTTGGTCAGCCACAGTCCTTCGGTGTTGGCCTGTACCTCAGAGAAATATATAACAAACAAGAGAGGTCCCAGGACTGAGCCTTGTGGGATGCCACTTGTAACTGGTTTGGAGTCTGACATGGCTCCAGCAATTCTAACTATGTGGGTTCTGTCCTTGAGCCAGTTTGCAACCCATCTAGTGACATAGGGGGTTTATATTTAAGCTGGTGAGCTTATCTATAATGCCCGAGTGGGGTATTGTATCAAAGACTTTTGCGAGGTCCAGGTAGGCTTTGTGGACCACCTACCCCTCGACAATGGCCTTGGTGACTGTTTCAAAGAAATCGACCAGGTTTAAGAGGCAGGATCTGCCCTTAACAAAGCCGAACTAGGTAGGATCCAGTGTCTGTAGGTCCCCAATATCTTTATTTATGAAGTCCATGATGATCCTTTCCATAGCTTTGCAGACCAAGCTAGTCAGGCTTATGGGGCAATAGTTTCCAGGATCCATTGAGGCACCACCTTTGTGGAGAGGGACCACTGTTGCTGTACGCCACTCTTTGGGTACATATCCTGTAGTAAGGCTGAGATTGAACAGTAGTTTTATGTTTGGGTTTAGCTCTTCTTGGAGTTCATGTAGGATGCAGCCTGGGACACCGTCTGGTCCCATTGATGCTGTGCTTTTTGCTTTGGAGAGGGCAGCTCTTACCTGAGCATCTGAGATGTCAGGGGGGCAGCACTCTGCTGGGATAGATATTTGCCCTTTTGGTGGGGGGGGGTTTGCGCTGAACCTGTCAGCTCGGATGTTGGCAATGTCTGTGGGTTCGGTGTATTTTTTGTCATTTTGGACTAATTCTGAGCATATTTGGGAATTCCCACCCAAGTTCCTAACATAACTAAAGAAAGCCTTGTGATTATCCTTAATGTCCTGTGCAATTTTTCTCTCAAAGCTGGCCTTAGACGATTTTATGAGTGCCCGTAGTTTTTTACTAATACTTATCAGAGATGCCTTCCCTTTTTGGGATTTTGCTCTATCATGTAGTAGCTTCCTCCATCTATTGTATAGTTTGTTTATGGCTGGGGTCCACCAGACAGGACGTCTGCCTTTGGAGGATTGGGTCTTGGTTTTATTTGGGATTGCATGATCCATGCATTCCTGAAGGTGTTCATAGAATGCGTTTATAAAGGATTCTGCAGTCTGGGCTGTATTTTCCACAGCCCGGGGGCTTTGAAGGATTCCACCTCAGTTTTGAGGAGTGTGAAATTTGATTTAGAGAAGTTTTTCACTGTGGTTTTCTGGGCAGGGGTGGGGTCAGGATGTGAATATCCAGTGAGATTTGTTTATGGTCTGATCTTACCAGTGAGGGATACACTTCTGGTCTGGAGCATAGAGTACCCATGTTGGTGATGATCAGGTCCAGTATGTTTTCCCCTCTTGTGGGAGTGGTAACAAGTTGTTCCATAGCATTTGAGTTTATAAATTCTAGGAACCTTTGGACTAGGGTGTTGAAGCTAGAGTAATGCTCCCAGTCTATCTTTGGGTAGTTGAAGTCACCCATTATAATAGTGTTTGGAGAGACCTTCATATTTTCCAGTGTTCTCTGGAAGGCCGAGTGGGGTTCCTGGGTTTGGGAGGGTGGTCTGTAGCAGGCTATAAACTAGAAGGCAGTTTTACCCAATGTTAGTTGCACATGGATAGTCCCTGATGCTTCGTGCTGTGCCACCAACCTGGAGATGTGGGTATCTTTGATGAATATTGATACTCCCTCTCCTTTTGTGGTTCGGTCCAAGTTTTGGGGCCAAAAAGCATGGTATGAGGTATAGCCTGGTAGTGCTGGGGTGCTCTCGGGAGCCTTGAACCAGGTTTCTGCTACTGCACAGATATTGATGTTTTCCATGCTAAGGATAGTTTCGAGTGTGTGCATCTTGAGGTTTAGACTTCTGGCGTTGACTAGCATTACTCTTAGTTTCTTATCCCTTGTGATACCTATGGAGGTGGGTTTGTCTTTTGAGCCTTGCCTAAAAAAGGCACTATGTGGGGTAGCAAGACCCTTTGCCAATATCCGAAAGCCCAGGGGTGACAAGTGCAAGCCATCCCTAGTGAAGCATCATGGCTTGTTGAGCATGCCATCCTAGGCTGACAGGCATTGGATCCTCTTTGTATGACACCAATACTTAAGCCAATTGTTGAAATTGATCATCTTGTCTTCATATTGTGGCATCATTCTTGGTGAGGGTAAGATGCTACTCAAGGTCAGGGTCATACCGGCCAGGACTACATGCTCAGAAAGCTCCTCTATGTCTCTTTTCATGTAGTCCAGGGAGGTACGTCTCAGGTCATTCACACCAGCATGGACAATGACTGAGTCATATTTGTACTTGCCTTGGAGTGACCTGAGTACTTGTGTTATGTGGCGGATCCTAGCACCTGACAGGCAGCTCACCATGACCTTCTCCTTGTTCATTCTGGTGAGCAGGACATCGATGATAGAGTCACCTATTACAAGTGTATCAGGTGTGTTGTTTAGCCTTAAGGGCTGTGACTGTTCGGCACACTGGCTTTGTGAGCTATGTGTTGCATGTGTTTTCTTTTGGGGAGCGGTTGCTTGGGTGTCTGCTTTGGAGGTCTTTGCTGTTTAGGCAGATTTTTATTTAGAGCCTCAGAGTATGTTTTTATGTGTTTGGTTTGCTGTCGTGGTAGGTCTATGTGAGACTGGAATTGTAGTGAGTGTGGTTTCCTTCTCCTCCTGACTGGTTATGTCAGTACTGAGTTGAGAGAGCTTAGCCTCCAGTTTGGCTATATGGTTGCATCTGTCACATGTGTTGGAATTTGTTGGGAGGAGGAGAGGGTTGTCTGTGTACATGAGGCAGTTGTAACATTGCCTCAAGATTCCAGGATTCACCAGCTGGACCAGAGAGGAGATTGACAACTGACCTTTGGACATGCTAGAATAGTATTGGGAATTCCTTTATAATTGAAAAAATGGCCAATGGGGAACAATGTACTCAAGGGGACTTTGTGAGGGTGTAGTGCTTTTAATTTTTTAGTGCTGAATTATATAATTGCTTTAGTGAGCAAGTGCCAGGTAACTTAAATGCAATGTGTTACAGGTAACTTAAATGCAAAAATGACAAACAGTAACTTTCTTTCAAGTGAAACAAGGAAATAAGTACAGTAAGCAACGCAGATATCACTAGGGATCCACAGAAGCGCTGAAAAGCTGCCCTTTAGGTGGAATTAGCGTTTCATGGAAATAACAAGCAAACAAACAACAAGCATACAAACAAAGCTAGATTCAGCAGGCCTGGATCTAGTTTATGCTACAGCAATCAAGGTGTACCAATTTCAGTAAGAAACAGTTCAAATATGCAGGCACTATAAGCCTTTAACCAGAAATTCCCAGCTCAGAAGGGCAGAGTCCAGGCTCTCCTCCCACAAGAGTGCAGACCACGAACCTTCTTAATGTAAAATAACTGGTCTGAAGCCCAAGTGTTTAAACCAGAACAAACACACTTTTAGAATAATAGACACTGAGCCCTCAATCATCAGTTCCCAACTTAGAAGGATGTAAAGCTACCTGTCCTGCCACCACAGTGCAGGCCACAAACCTTCCTAATATAAAACAACTGGTCTGAAGCCCAAGTGCTTAATCCAAAAGACTTAGAATGATAGCTACACTTTAATCAAGTTACTACCAAGCAGTAATAAATACAATTGAATACTTTAAAGAATGCTTGGATTAGTGCTCAAGTTATACAAACAAAGCTAGATTCAGCAGGCCTGGATCTAGTCTATGCTACAGCAAACAAGGTGTACCAATTTCAGTAAGAAGCAGTTCAAATATGCAGGCACTATAAGCCTTTAACCAGAAATTCCCAGCTCAGAAGGGCAGAGTCCAGCCTCTCCTCCCACAAGAGTGCAGACCACGAACCCTCTTAATGTAAAATAACTGGCCTGAAGCCCAAGTGCTTAAACCAGAATTAATACACTTTTAGAATAACAGACACTGAGCCCTCAATTAGCAGTTCCCAACTTAGAAGGATGTAAGCTACCTGTTCTGCCACTACAGTGCAGACCACAAACCTTCTTAATGTAAAACAACTGGTCTGAAGCCCAAGTGCTTAAACTAAAGGCTTAGAATGAGTTACACCAAGCAGTAATACATACAATTGAGTACTTTTAAAATGACGCAAAAGCAAAATAAAGTTGGGAGAAACACAAATACAGTAAAAGCAGATGATTTTTTTTTTCACAACTGAACTTTTTAGGTAACAGAAGGTTGAAACCTGAGACAGCTTTTAAGAAAGAAATCTCAAAAGAACCAATGAGGTGCTTAGTCTAAGCTGTAGTCCAGGTGACCTCAGTCAGCCAATGACCTCAAACAATTCTCTCTCACTGAAATGCCTGATGGCTTTGGCTAAACCAAGATGTCCCTGAATATGTGCTCAGACACACAGCCTCCACAAACACTAGGCCCAAATACAAGCCTGAATATGGAAATGCTACAAATATCCCCACTACTTAGAACAAACTGCAGAAATGTTTCTCACAGCTGAAAAGCAGCAGTGAGCCTTTAAATGAAAGTTTTAAACAGCTAAAGGAGCCTCTAGAAAAAAGAGTTTAACTGCAACAAGTTATCAGAAACAAACAACCCAACAGATGCTTAATAAAAGTGGACAATTTCCAGTTAATACCTCACACACAGTGAAACTAGCTAGAAAATACACAGTACACAAAGTGCTATAAATAACAAAGAAATAAATAACAAAATAAACAAAAAACAGGATACTTAATGTTATATATTACAGCTCCAAGTTTCCTCAGTGTCCTTCCTTCGATTAGCTCAGTGTGAAATAATTAATTAATAGAGAAGGAGAAGTGTACTCATATACAGCAGGCACATGTGGTGAAGTGTCAAAGAAACATTTCTAACATAAATCCTGCTACAATG
The DNA here is from genome assembly GCF_019279795.1 of Protopterus annectens. NCBI lineage: Eukaryota > Metazoa > Chordata > Ceratodontiformes > Protopteridae > Protopterus > Protopterus annectens. The sequence continues at coordinate 1,307,365,020 of NC_056731.1, read as the reverse complement.
ATATCATGATAATTAATGTCAATGACAATAACAGAGTTATACACATAAACACTGATATGCTAACAAAGGATGTGATGGGGATATAAAGCTGCAGTGTAACAAAAGAGAGTTAAAATGTGATATACATGTAATAAAATGCTGATTTGAGATAACAGTAAGCAAGAACAGAAGATACATTATGGGCTGAATGCATAGACTGTAGTTATTGTATATGAGATACATACACAGGGAATTTACGTATGCAAGCTGACACCACTCCTATATTCTCCACCTCAGCATGTATAAATAAGAACAACTGGACCTTATAGCTGTAATGTCATGTATATCAGAAGTGGATCTGTTTATGCAAAAAAGTGTCAGTAGCACTCATAGGAAAGGGGGGTATCATTTATACATATGTAACTGCTGTTAATCCTTGCTATAACTGTTTTTGTAACTTTATTTGCAATTATTATTTGTTTTGGGCCCCCCCCCCACCCGTCCTCCGCTGAAAATGAGAGTTCGGTCAGTCAGACATACCTGGTTAACAAATGTCAAAATAAATTAATCAATAAATAAATATCAAGGCATTACATCATGTTATTCCTGCATGGGATATGAGTGCCTGTAATTGCTGTACTAAGACAACAACATACAGAATGTTGCCTCATTCCCTCATGCCAGAGGATAATGCTACCTATATATGTTATGTAAGGGAAGTGTAAACACGTCATCATTACACTGAATAAAAGCATTGCTATGTGACAACTTACCATAGAATTTTTGTAAGACAAATCAACATCTATATGTGTACACATCAGATGCGTTTGACAACAGTGTTAACGATATGTACAGTGACAATAACACTGACTCGATTTACTCTGAGCAATAATGGCTGAATTTAAACTAACAAGATCACAAGCTGCAGATTAGTGCCTGAATCACAAGTGTCACACGACATGTTGAGGTAGAACTAGGACAGTGCTCTGTTAAATGGATGTCATCGCCACTGTTTATTAGCTGGATGTTTATGCTAAAGAGTGTTTGAAGTGCCCAATAACATTGTACACCTACACATCATGTATGTATTTGAAGAGTAGTATACAGAGAATGAGGGTGAAAGACACATTGCAGCTGGCCTCAAACATATTACACATGTAATTACACACTGTACATAGCACAGTATCAAAGTCAGACAATGCAGGAAAATCCACATTACAACTGTGAGATACTGCAGTTATGGTAGCATTATGTAATCATTCTGTGACCACAAATGTATTTTTTGTTTCAAACTTTGTAACTGCGCTACAGAGCTTTTTTCTCAAGTCACCCCTAAAACAGGCTTGCACCTAGCTGGACCATACCAGTAAACAAATGTAAAATAAATAAAATAAAAATAAATTTGCTAGTGTAACACTGTGTCACTGTAAATACATCATATAAGAGGAAGTGTACATAAAGATGGTTGTGAAGTGGCCAATGGTAAATGACAGTAATCACAGTCACATTATTTATGCAGGGGTAGACTCAAACCACCTACTATCTACTTATACCATATATACAGCACATTATTAGCAACCGGTACCGCACGAGAATACCAAATACAACCGAGGCATACAGCATTTGTGAAGGAATGACATCAGCAGTATATTTCTAAGGAGATGTGCCTGGTAGAATTACATTTAAAGCCATTTGTGGTTGTAAAACTTAACACATGAAATGTGCGTAAACCAATCTTGAATTTATTCACACACACACACACACACACACACACACACACACACACACACACACACACACACACACACACTTCTAGAAGTTAAACACTCCTGTACTTGAAGCACCTATTTATTGAATTATGCATTCTAGTGAATACAGTAAGAAATGCAGGAGAAGTCTGACATTAAAGAGCAACAGTTCATTTTATAAAGAATGATCTCATCATTGTGTTGAACCAGGGGGTGTAGCCAGAGAATATAATTTTGTAATCATGTGCTCTTACTGCTGTCTGCAACCCACCTGTCATTTGATAAGTTGAAACACCCCACCACTTAATACATGTTTGCACCACTTTGCATCTACAGCCATTAAATATATAATTATTCAATATGTGTTTATTTTATTGGAGGCATTATTTTAGACATTTGTGGACATAGTATGACCTAAAAACAATGCTTTCTTTAAGTTACATATAGAAAATTGTAATCAAAAGAGTACAAAGAGTATGCCTAGCTATACTCTTGTGTTGCAAAGAAGGAGATGGTTGTGTCATCTACCAGTTTAAAATCTTTCTTTAGACTAGAGTTGAATGTCTGCAGCTGTGTTATAGGACATGCTTACCTAACTGTATACACCCCTACTCATACATACATGTTCCCCATATTTAGCATTGACCCGCCTACCTATTTATGTTACACAATCTAGAGAGCACCGCATTAGTTGTTATTAGTTGTAAGAGCCACAGAAGATGTTTGATTCTTCAGTGAAGAGAGTGCATTTTTGTCAGAATGACCTCATCAGTGTGTTTCAGACAGGATGTTTCTGTAAAAAGTGGTATAAGGGAGATGTGTGCAGAATGAAATATATTTCTCTTAAGGAAATTGGATATAGCAATAAGCATAACACACAGTCATGCAAGTCTTCCATTTTGAGTATGGAACCTCCTACTTATCTAATTAGACATTCTAGAGATTAGTGTATTAGTTGCAAGTGTCACAGGAGAAGTCCAGCTCTTAAGTGAAGAGAGGGCACCTTTGTCCTGATGACCTCATCACTGCATTACAGAGAGGATGTTTCTGTAAAAAGCAGGATAAGGAAGCTGTGTGAAAATCTAAATGCATTCTCCTAAGTGTGTGGGAGGGTGGCCTAATCGTTAAGGTGTTTGCCTTACAAACACAGGATGCAGGATTTGAGTCTCACAAGGGATAATTGGCTAGGCTTAAAATGACTTGCAAGGGCAGTTAGCTTAGCACTAATCTAGGAACCTATGAAGTGCATGTGGCTACAGCACTAAGCATTACACACAAACACATGCACATTGTTCACGTAGGGCATTGAAACTTTTACCTATCAAGTTACCCACATTACAGAGTACTGTATTAATCAGAAACTTCATAGGAAAAGTCTAACTATTAAGTGGAGAGAGGGCACTTTTATTAGGATGACCTCATCACTGTATTACAGAGAAGATGCATCTGTAAAAAGTTGTATAAAGGAGCTGTGTGAAGAGTTATAATGCATGCTCTTCAGAGGAAGTGAATACAGCACCAAGTGTTTCCCAGACTGAGCAATGAACGTCTTACCTATCTATTTACACAACATAAAGAGCACTGCATTACTTGCAAGTGCCACAGGAGAAATTGGGTTTTAAACATGTGAAATGCCACATTTGTACTTCTTTAAAATCCATTGTTTGGAACAGACATACTGTGCATCAAAGGCTGTGCAACAAATGCATATGTATGCCCAGGACAAAATAATATCACTATGGCGGTGCCATGTAATTACATACTCCTCAACTAACATTTAGATAATGTCCTTCATGTACATTGTATTACTGTGAGAGACATTGACATGCTTCACATTGTGAGATGTCATAGAAATTGATTGTTTTAAACCAGTGGATTATAAATCAAACTTTCATGCCACTTCATGCTGGGATAATTGTACACCTGTATTGTCACATACTTGCACAATGTGCACTGTCAAAACAAATGTACAAGTTATACACAGGACAGAGCAGTGCAAAATAACAGTATTGTATTATGTGAGAATAGGTTATCAAATTTGTAACACAGTTGCATGTGTAAATATTGTAGAGCAGACATACATTAAACAAATGAATTAACTAAGTTAACATCATTCTGAAATCAAGACAGCCTGTTGACAAAATATCTACAGACATAAAAATGTAATGTTATACAACCTAAAACAATAATTGATTTTCTTTTTTATGCTGCTCTTTGAGTGCAGCGCTGCCAAGCTAAATTGTGCTTAATTGCACTGCTGATGATAACGTATTAGGGCATGCGTAATCATACCCTGAAGTGTTATGTGTGCCAACTTTCATGCAGAGATCAGTACAAGACAGGTTTCATAATAGGGATCAGGCACATTAATATGGTAGCAGGATAATGATCAATGAGGGCCACAGAAGGCAGTCAAAACATTCGAAACATTTTTTTATCCATCTGGATTTGAACCTTTATAGAATTGCAAGAAAAACAGTTATACCTGAGTGTTTTCTAAGCACACCATCTAAGAAGGCATGCATTGTACTAGAAGCATTTGCTAGCAGATTTCAGCAAACATGAATTTATGTATTCATCTTCATTACCCTGTTGACCACTGTAATCTGTACCTTTAATTCTTCAGTATGTTGAAAAGTACATTAAACTGAATAAACATACCTAAACACAGGGGCAAGAAGCATAAAGGTGTAATGTGGTCAAAGGCAATAAAATCAGAAGATATTGCCATGAGCTGTGGACTTCCATTTAGCCTTAGTTGCATTTGTTGCCCAGTGACAGCCATTGTGAAAATGCAAAGGTGGAAGAAGAATGACCCAGAAGGGTGAATATACTGCAACAGGGTGACATGGAGTCAGGGACAAAGTAGCTTATGACAGACAAAGGATAATGTAGGCTCATAACAAAATGTAGCCAAAAGTTACACATAAAATAATGTACCAAGACATGTCAGTAACAGTTAGCTAACGGCTAGATTATAACCCTTGAAAGAAGTCACTATCTCATCATGCCACAATGTAATTATTACTTTACAATATTTAAATAACACAACTGAAGCACAGTGACAACTTACTGAAACAGAGTGGGTGAACAGAAAGGGAGGCAGACTGCTGGACAGACAGACAGACAAATGCAGAGAGTAACAGCAACAATATGTTGTGTGGGACTTGAAGTGACTTCTCAGTTTTATTAGCCTTACTTATTAAATTATCATTAATCTGTCTTTTTCTGTACAGTTTAGTGCTTGCCAAAGGGAGAAATATTGGCAAGAAATGTGCACCAAACATGAAAACATAAGCAGGATGAGATTGACTTAATAAGTCTCCTTGTTGGTGCTGCAATGTTTTTGCAAATGATGTCTTGCTGCACTATTCAAATGGAATGCTACTGAAATATTATATATGGATATAAATTTGTGTGTTTACAGTAACATATATTATAGGGATATGAAATGTCATGATTTAATAAACTGACCTACGCTGTAATCAAACCCATGACACCAGCTTACAAACTGGGAGATTATTTCAACATGTCATATAGGAACTCATACTTTATTACATCCAGCAGCCTAAGAGCTGTTAAATTACCTGTTTCACAAGTCTGCCTTTAATCTGTGTTATTATAGCATAGCAGATCTAAACACATTTGTGTTAAAGTAACAAGACCACTGTGGATTAAAATGAAATCATTAGCTTTTGCAATTGGAAGTTAACCAGTGTTCACCTTCACTCAGCATTGCTGCACTGTGACAACCTCCAAGCAAAAACCAAGGACATAAAGTGAATGCTTTTCCATGGACCATTTCTAGCCATGTGTGCTGTGTCTGAATCTATTTTTTGACCAGATTAAACATGTGAAAAAGAGATGGATAGGACAGTGGTGAAAATAAGGTTGGCAAGCAGATGGTAGGACACAGGGGAAAACAATACAGGAATTTACAGGAGGGTCATGAGTGAGCACTGTAGCTATCCTCTTCTTCACAACATAAATGTGCAATTTTACACAAAAATTCATGACTTTCAAGAGTCACTATACTGGTGATGGGTGTCATCAACAGAATACTGTTCTATGGCCAATTGGACCAAATCAAATGTGTCAAGATGACACATAGGTGAAATGATTGACATGTATGGGGCCTTTTTTTTTTTTTTTTTTGTGGATCACGTGCTCATGTTTTTATTTATTTTTTTGTTGGAGGGGACAGAAAGAGGAATGTTGGGAAATTTGATTAGGAATGAGAGTGTCAGATTGGTTGGGTAGGTTAGGAATCATATACAGGCATACAGGGAATACAACATAGGCAGGGATGGTGATGGACACAAAAGCTTGGGGGACATCACAATGGGGGATAGATAGGTGACATTGGAGGCACACCCATGCCCAGCTTGAGAACAGTGAGAATCTATTCCTCATGTACAGAACTTTCATCATTGTCTCCTGTATCAGCTCCATTGTCAGTTCAGGATGTGGCATCATCTTTGTAGCCTCAAGCAGGACCTTTTCAACTCTGCTGATATGTGCACCAAGTCATCTATCCAAGGTATCCTCTACCAGCCCTGTCAGCTTCTGCTGGGTGACAAAATCACTACCTCCACTGGTACTGCTCCTGGAGGGTTCTGCTGCACCAGCAGTCTGGGCAGATCTACCTGATGCAGGTGGAGCAGATACGGCAGGGGTTGTGGAGGCAATACTGACAGGCTGTGAACTGGAAGTGCTGAGTGTCTGTGCTGCCATCTGTGGAGATATGGTGGGCCAGCCAAAGTGGTCAGTCTACCTCTCTGTGATGTTGGTCAGTTTTTTCAACAGCAAGGAATGCAAATAGAAGAATCTTAATAAGTTACATAAATGTAAGAGAGATAGGGTGTAGAGAGACAAGAAATAGTTAGATCCATGGCATGTTACTTTAAATTATATATTCAATACAAGTTTTGAGACAATACAAAAACAATTATGATGATTTAGTATTATACACATTTGCCACATCCATATATGTTATTAAGGTATAAATGTGTCATAAAATAGAGAAATCTCACTTCTAGGATAAAAAAACAGCAGCCTTTATTTCCCTATGACAGCTAGGATAGATGCATTCAACTATAATAATTGCAGTTACAATATTTGAATTGTTCCTGACATATTTTTGCTATTAATCTATTAGATATACTACCCTGCAATACAATTTAATTTCTGCTTCTGGGTATTGAACCCAAACACAGTTAAGTTGGTGTTTTTGTTGCTAGTGCAAGGCAATAAAAGTTATTAGGGAAGGCACACATGCTTGACTGCAAGATTGAGGTGTGCCTGCACAAAATTGATTGACAGACTCAAAATAATTTCTGACTTGAATTTGTCCAGTAATATTGGAACTACTTTTTAAGTGTAGTCATTGGATAAATTCAGAACTTAAGGTGATAATCTTCAGAGAGGCCTGTATGTGTGTAATTTTAATTAGTCCCGGGAATGCTTTCCTAAGTAAAAGTCAGTATTTCTGTCTGTAAATGTATTTCGGATGGATGCAGTTGTGTGAGCTGGGTAATATAGTTTGGAGTAAGTTACATACAAGCTTCACTAGATGTACCTGTCCTAAACACATAGTTAGGGTATCTGATGAGACATCATGATTGGAAAATTGTGCCTATCGTACATATATAACTGAATTTTTAATTAAATATCATCATTGTCATGTTTAAGAAAGTGGATATACATTAGATTGCGGTTATACGTACAGCAATAATGATAAATGATAAATAGATACGTTTACTTGTGCAAGCATTACTGCTACATTGCTTGCAACAAACATGTTTAACATTATCATGCTTCCTTAGTTTTACAGTCCTAATCAAAATTTTGTGAGAAAAGGACACCCTTCGTAAAAATATCTTTTAGCTGGACTTAAACCATTAAACAACTGTGTTTTTTTTAACTAAGCTTCCAGCACTTTCTCCTTGTGTCACAGAGATAGGTATGTGAGAGGTGAAATTTCTCCACTCAGAATTGTTCAGGGTGTTGAGGAAAGTGCACCATTAAAAGGCATTCCTAAATTAAAATATTCACTTTTTTATTAAGTAATGAGACATGTTTGCTTGCTGGCAAGCACAGAGAGCAAATGCAAATTAAAATGAAAAAATAAAACCATTACATATTGTGAGTAACTGCAATGTGATCTCTAAACATAATTCAAACAATGCATCATAAGCATTATTTCACTCAATTCACTTCATTTACAACTTCTACCACAGATTTGGACATCTGTCCATTGCATTCTCTGCAGTAATTACTATCCATGGTGCTGAGGGCCGTGCACTGATGCCAGACATATTTGCTATACATAACGCTGCCTAAACTAAATTTTTCACTTACTTCCTTAGGCAGTGAACCATGATTGAGTGCTGCTGAGTTGAGAGCAAATGGAAAAGGCATTAGTAAAAATTATATGATGGAAAAAAGAGATGACAGTAAATTAAATGTATTCAATGGGTATTTATATAAATGACCAGAGCAAGAAGTGCATTCAAGTGATACATTTATCCTTCTCATATCTTATTGCAACATCAGAAGTGTACTTTGTGGAGCACATTATCAGACTTGTAGTTAATGGCAGATAATAAGAAAGTGTACAGACAGAAGTTCACATGTTGTTAGCAACAGTGACAAGAGTTGCTTTTTAAACAACAACCCAATGGTATCACAAAATGTAATTAAATATGTGTATTATCAGTTAAGTGGATTCTAACCTTGCATCAGCTGTCCTTTTTCTTTAAGTTTACTGTACATAAACTATGTGCCACAGATGAAGCTACCTGAGAGGTATATATTCTTTGTCGAATACTATCTAGAGTGCTGACAGCCATGCAATGCTGCCAGGCTGATGGGCACTATATAAGGCAGCCTAAAATAATTTTTTCACTTTTTTCCTTGAAGCCATGAAAGTATATTTTGTGCTGTCAAGTGTCGTGCAAATGCCAAAGGCAATATTAAACAGGAACATACATAAAACTCTTTTGGAATAAAAATTTGAAGGAATGTGAAATGAATCAGTGAATATTTAGCAATGAGAAGACCTACTACTGCATTATACTGATACATTCAGCCTTCTCACATCTGCACCTATCAACTGTCCAGATTTCTGCAGAATGCCCATATTTTTGCCTCATATTTGTGGTCTGTTTCTCCACAAATTGTGGTTTTCTGGCAAATCATTGGCATATTATTGAGGACTGGAGTCATAAAATAATGACAGAAATCTGAGTTTTAGATTTCACAGCCATTATAAAATTCATGCTAATGCAAAATCTATTATTCTATTAACTTGCTAAGCTTCTAACAGCAATATTTTTAAAACTGTCCATATTTCTGGGCCTTTCCCCCATTATTTATGGCTTTGTACAGATTTCTTGTTCTAAGAAGTTGAGAGGTATGCTCACATTTCTTTCAAATCATTACTATCATGACTGTAGCTAATGTCATGAAATGAAGAAGGACACATAGAGCACCAGAAATGTTTCACAGACGGTAAATATTACCATAATTTCAAAAGCCTTATCTTTCTGCCATTTTTTGCCAGTACAGACCTTAGCTGAGTTTTCCACATCAAAACATTCACACATCAGAATGACTGTTGAGATTTATTTTGACACCCCCCTTAGTAAAATAAAGCAAACTGGTTCCAAACCGAGCATCAGCTGTATTGTTTCTATAAGCTGAAAATACTAGCTAATGTCATGAAATGAAGAAGGACACATAGAGCACCAGAAATGTTTCACAGACAGTAAATATTACCATAATTTCAAAAGACTTATCTTTCTGCCATTTTTTGCCAGTACGGACCTTACTTGAGTTTCCCACATCAAAACATTCACACACCAGAATGACTGTCAAGATTTATTTTGACCTCCCTTAGTAAAATGAAGCAAACTGTTTTCAAACCAAGCATCACCTGTATTGTTTCTATAAGCTGAAAATACTTGTGCATTATGCCACATTGATATGTGACAGCTTGAATTTATTTATTCAGAACTGTCCAGACTGTTGAGGAAAGCACAATGCCAGTCATTGTTATATCTTTATATGTGTATATCTTAGATATCTGATATATATAGTCAGTGATAAGTGTGAGTCAGATGATAAAGTACTAGAATCATAGAGGTGGGTGTTGGGGGAATCCAACTATTCACTACATTTTTGTATGAGAAAATTCTTAGTCTGCAGAAGTAAAGAGTTTACTCTCATTTTCTTGTTTCATTTGTATTATGATACTAAACCTTCTTTCCTTTCCCATTGAAACATACAGGGACATCTGGGTTGGAGTCTGTCAGCCCACCTTCACATGGTAAGCACACATTTGGTTATTGTTATCACTGTATATAAGGTTGATTCAGGTCTAAATAAGAATAAAGCTTGTGTTGTTTTAGCATCTATTAGAGTTAAACATACCTTTTGTATAAGAAATTATATGATCAATTTTGTTTTCTGTTTCTCTGTTTGTTGTGTTTATTGCTTGTTATCATAGGTTAACCTGAGAGTGGCAATGCAGAGCTCCTACCACCTGATTGCAGAGCCACTAATGATGATGGTGGTGATAAAGAGGTATAGTCTGAGGGTGCAGAGTATCAGTCTGAGACTGAGGTTGTGGCTCCTACAACCAATGCCCATATTTTGGACACAGCCAGTATGTCTACATCAGTGACAACTGGTGACTGCTGGTGACTTCATATTAAAGGGGGGCTGCAGAAGACAGCTGAATGGGTGGGGTCAATGGGAATGGGGTGTGGCCAATTAGAAAGGGGTGGGGCTATGCTCAAAACCACAACAACTGGAACTTTAATTAAATATGCTGCCCTGGGTGCCAAACCGTCATTATGAGAGTCCAATCAAGACAAAATGAAGTGAAGAAGAAAAAAATATATCAATGCATTGGCTACATGACACTTAATATCTAGATGGAAGCACAAAGGTTGTGAGGCATGAAAAAATAAATTACTTTTTAAATACATTACTGGAATGCCAGTCAAAATCAAGTATTAAAAAAAAACAAGCAGCACTCAATTCAAACCACTTCTCCTTGCAGTGCAATTCCAATTATAATGTATATTCAGCTTTATAAAATTACCAAGTAACATGCTGAAAGTAGCAATCTCTGTGATGTCCCCACTTGTAAAAATGTTTCTTATCCAAAAAGACCTGCTGCCTGACAACAACTATCTACTTGTTTCATGGGGAAGACATGATCAAAGTAAAACATGAACAACAAACAAGAAACAAGCTCAAGATAAATTGCTTAAAGGATTACTGCACAGGTTATGGACTACACATGATAGATTAGCATTCTGTTTAGTTTACATGTAAAGCCTGCAAAGATGACTGCAAGTCTCCAACAAATGTTATGAGCTTCTTAAAATACTGTAATCCTGTCCTTTATTACAAATACTGTCATATGCATTTCAATACCTAAGGCTTATACGTTATCTAGTTATGTAAATATTATCTGCATGGCAACAACAAAAAAGGCTTTCAATGTTGGTAATGCTTTAACAGAATGCTTATTAAAGCTTACTTGCATCTTACAATCTCCGACAAGCTTACCTGATGGTCATTAAAGCATTGTTACATAAACACAGAGCAACAGGGCACTGTGACAGCATGCATTTTCTAAAGAAGCATAAATCAACAGTATAAAAATATGACAGAAAACTAGAACAGTTTGCAAAGTCAAGGACAGATGAAAAGCCACTGCCGTACTTGTGTCTACCTTGGATGGGGGAATACTCCGCACACTTACACTTCCTTACTGCTCCTTGCCTTGCTTGGACACATCCAGAGTCACTACATGGGGGAGTGGGGTGCAACAAGTATGTCACAATTTGAAATGTCTCTGTCTGACGGTGATGGCTCTGACACTCATACCTCTCAACCTCAGAGCAAGAAATCTGGACAAAGCCATACATAGAAGTGGGACACAGGCACAAAAATAAAGACACTTTTTAAATATTGCTCTTATAAACTTAAAAAGATAATAGAATAGTAGTAGGTCTTGCATTAGTATGAATTTTCTGAAGGGTATGAAATCTGAAACTCAAATGTCTGCCATTATTTTTCTAACTTCAGTCATTAATGATTTGACACTAATTTGCCAGAAAACCACAATTTTATGAAAAATGGACCAAAAATGTGATGCAAAAATATAAAATTGCCACACAATACAGCTGGGAACCTGACAAAGAAAGGAGACCTTTTTAATATTAATACTGTTAACTTGAGCAACTGACAAAATTAGAGAATCTACATGCATATCTGAAATAAAAGTAATCTATAACTCTGATCATTACAGTTATTTATAATTGTAAACCCTCCACGTTTTCTTCCAAAATTGCTATTTTACAGAGGGATTATTAGGGGCAAAGCAACATTTTGAGCCAACATTGGGGACAGTTGAGAGGTTTGGATATTCCTAATTCTATAAAGTGATTTACATGTACCTCTCAACCCACTTAATGCTGGAAATCTGGACAAGGCCAAATATATTGGGGGGAACAATACATACAAACAGTACTAAAAATTGCTCTTGTATAAACTTAAGACAGTTGATAGAATAACAGGTCTTGCTTTAGCATGCATTTTTCTGAAGGTCATGCAGTCTGAAACTTAATGTCTGTCATTATTTAGTGACTTCATTCCTAAATGATTTGCAAGAAAACCACAAATGTTATGAGGAACAAACCAAAAATAAGAAGCAAAAATATATTAATTCTGCAAAAATCTGGACAGTTGAGAGGTATAGTTCAGCCAGGCCTGTCTGAGTTTGCTGCCCTTCCCCCCTCACAAAATCATGGTTGAATGGAGCCACCCCCCTGCAGCCATTCCAATGTCCCATTCCTTGGTTATTTCACCCCATTTATCATAAACACTGTAATGTGCATACTGCTTTCCTTCTGCAATGATTTGGATTTCATTTGAAAGTTTTACATTTTACAACGCAAACACTTAATAGATATCTGCTAAACAAAGCAATGCAGTCTCACAATGAAAATAGACTTTGCATTAAAACTTCTCTGCCCTTGAAACTCTCATTCATTGAAGCAGCATTAAAACCAACATTCAAAGAAAATACATTTTGCCAGTGGCAGATAAAGATTAACTTTGGGCTGTTTTCAAATCATAGGCCCCTTGCACATGAAACATACACGTGCTCTTTGATACACCTTCCTGATTATATTAAATTATATTCCTTGTACAATACAGTGCAGTTGTTAGAGAGCATTTTAAATTTATTGTTTTGAACATTTTTCCAATAAACAATGAAACAAAATGCATGCACCAACTGCCTAATTCAGAACATTTTCATCATAAAAGTCTACTCAGAATTCTACAGTCCACCCGTAACAGGTCACCAGTATCAGTAAATAAGCATAATCTCTGAAGTAGTAAAAGTAATCTAAATAATTCCCACATTAAAGAAATCTGCAACTAATGAAGAGGTTGCTGCTAACAAACAACTTGATATATCATTGTTTCATCTACAAGTAAAGTGCTTGTTGCCCTTGAGGAATAAATTGTCTATGTTGCATTAAAACATAAGCTAGTAATGTTGCAATAGGGAATGGATGTGAGCAGGTTCATTGTTACTAGGTATCTTTGCCGAAAAGGACTGCAGCATCCACCCCCTTTACAACACAGTACAGTATCAGCAATGCATCTACCTAATGTGGGAGTAGAACCCACAGCCTTCTGCATCAAAAGTACACTACCTGTTGTGCTAGTAACAATACAAGCAGACTCAGCATAAGCAGCACTAAACTTTAGTTCCCCTGCAGCTGTCAGCTCCTTGTAAAATGTACTCGACACTCAGCTGTATCTCTGAACTTTGCAGCACAAGAAATCTGGAAAAAGCCAACATTTATCGGGGGGGGGGGGACAAA
>NC_056731.1:1307023878-1307043878 GCF_019279795.1 Protopterus annectens | reverse complement strand
TGTGCATTTCATGCAGTATTTCAGTTCAGATTTAAATGTTTTTATGTAGGTTATACGGCAGAACAATGTAAAATTATGTTCATATACAGATTTTCCATGGGAAATTATTTGTGCTGCAGTGGGAATCAAACCGGGAATGCCTAATCCTCAGGCAGATGCTCTAATCATTCCACTATTGCTGTATTGCATCATTTGCATATATATTCCTTGTTATCCTCTTCAGCCTTTTCAGTTGCTTTAACCATAGCTAAGTGATGGGCAAACCCACGCACCTACGGTTAGCTGTACTTGGGGTTTAAAAAAATGAATACAAGGGTTTCTTCATTTTATTTCAATGTACTGTTGCTGTTAAACACATGGGGACTGTTGGTAGAGATATGCGGACACCTATGAGCAGTTTTGCTCATTTATTTGCACTTTCTTCTGTTCTACTTTGCAGGGGCTTGTTTATTCTGAGAGCTCTGATCTCAGACATGCCCCCAGCACTCATCCACGCTCAGTGTAGGATTTAGAGCTCTGGCAGCACACCTTCATTATTATGCATGGCGCGCTGCCGTCCTCCTCTTTAACTGCTGTTTAAGTGCAGGACTAGTTTAGTCATGCACTGCAGATTAGTAAATTTGGGGGAAAGTCTATTTTCCATTGTATTTAATTTAATTTAGTCTCTCATTCCATAAAATCCATGAAACACAGAATATCATTCTATCCATTTTCTTCACTTCTTCTGGTTTGCATGCACCATAATGACCAAACTCTGTTATGTCCATAATTATTTGCTCATAATTTAACAAACGTTTTCATACTATTATGTTTTCATATTTCTTTCCACAACTCTTTCACATTTCAAAAACACATGCTCAGTAGTCACAAACTCTCCACAATTATTACATAGTTTATCTTGCTTTTTTGGTATGGTGTATTTGCCTTAACCAGCAGTTTTCTAATAGACAATCTCCATAAAAAATCATTACATTCTTTAATCTTCTTATAGTTATTATATCTCATCATTATGACGTTTTTCTTATCTTACTTATAATTTTTTTCATGGATCGATGCAATAAAATGATTTCATAATACTTAAGTAGCATTCCTTTCTATTTTTCTCACATAAATTCTTTTTTTTTTTCATAACACAATTTTGTTTTGATAAGCTCTAATTTCTTTATTCACAATGCTTTTACTTCTTTTTTTAACTTCCATTCCTTACCACCGTTTTTTTTGCATTTATAATATAATGTCTATCAAGTTTTATTTTCCTTCATAATTTCTTTTAATACTTTATATACAATTAAAGATGCTGCATGTACTATTGGATTTATTAAACCAAAACCTCCTTGCTCTTCTTTCATTATAGAATCCCTCTCTTGACTGGATTCAGTCTAGAACCACATATAAAAGAAAATATAATCATCGTTAGTTCCTTTCCATACTTAATAGGAATAATATAGATGTTAGCAACATAAGCAATTTTGCTATATGAAAATCTATATGATTTCCATAAATTAGTCATATCCTTTACTTCTTTGAGTACATTAGTCCATTGCTGTCTGTATTTATTCCTTCCAAGTATTATTCCCAATATATCTTTACATTTTTCATTGAATTCAATACCTCCTACTATACCTTAAAAACCAAATCCTTTACTTTTCTCTTTAGTTATACTTAAACCAATTGTTTAATTTTTTCTTAATTTTTCATTTACTTTTTCCATCTGTATTTTATTTTTAAAAATTAATACACTATCATCCACATAATTATACATTACTGGCAATTGTACTTCCTTTATCATTTTGTATCCACCAGTACTTGACATTTTATTAATTTCTTTCACTATTACATTCATAACTAATGCGAAAATTACAATAGTAGCTGGGCAGCCGTGATTAATTCTGCATTCTATTTTTATTTCTTCCCCAATCCAGCCATTTACATTTAATTTCACATAGTTCCTTTCATAAACAGGCTTTATTACTTAATATTTTTTGCTTACATTATATGCCTGAAAAATTCTCCATAATGATTTATACTGAATATTATCATAGGCTTTAATTATATCCCCTATCATAACCTTCTCTTCTACATTTTTATTTATATCATTAACGATTTCTCTTATTATCCATAATAACTTGACTTCCTTTCCATTTTCTTCCAATCACATTTGGTCATATATTTTATCCATTTTGCAACCTTTTTGTTATTCTCATAAAAATTTATAATCCATATAATTCAATGTTATAAGTCTTCAGTTTTTTATCTCCTCTTTATTTTTTTTTTAAACATAAATTTTATAACTTTTGTACATATCTCTTTGTCTTTAATTCCAGTTTCTAACCATTCATTCATGACTCCTATAAAAATACTTTTTTGCCACTCTTTCATTTCTTTATACATACCATATTCAGTTCCATCCAATCTTGTTGTGGAATTCATGTTAATATCTTTCAGAATTTTATTCAATTCTGTCATAGTTATTTTTGTTCTAAATACTCATTATCTTCATTATTTAATGTTTTACCTTTATAAATTTGTTCTATGTTTTCTTCTCTATTAACAAATGATTTGAATATATATTCTTTAATTATTTTGTATATTACTTTTTGCTGTCTTATTTGCTTACCTTCCTTATTTTTTAATTATCTTATTATTTTTCCTTCTTTTATAATTTTACTCAGATATTGTGCTACCTCTTCTTTCTTTCCTTGTAAACAATATTTTTGTTTATATAACAAGTTGTTCATTTTAATTTGATTAATTTTATATATTTCTCTCTCTTTTTATAAAAGGAAATTTTCTTCTCTACTAAGTCTCTAAATGCTTCTTGATGCAATATCCTATAACTCTCTTTTTTTTCTTTTCTTCCTTATACATTCTAAAAACACTTTTTTATAGTTCTCTTTAAAATTAAACCACCAAAAGAGTCCAATTCTCATAAAATTCTCTCATATTCATATGATTTTTCCATAATTCCGTAGTTCTTTTTTCTCTTCTAACTCTAATTCTTTTTCCTATTCTTATATATTTTTCATTCTCCTCTACGTTAACCCATATAACCACATGATCTGAAAATCAAGCATACTTAATTCCTTTTTTATAACTTTTAAACTGTCAAATATTAAAAAATGATACATTTATGTCCTAAATTCATTCTTTTTGTAGGTCCAGTGATTATTCTCCCATACATGTCCTAATTTCATTCTTTTTGTAGTTCCAGTGATTATTCTCCCATACACTTAACTTTCCACTTCTCATAATTTTTTTAATCATTTTAACATCACAACTGCTCTTATTTTTTCTTAAATTACAACTAAAAGCACCCACCACCATAATGTCTATATTTAGACAAACATGTTCAAGAATATTTTAAACATCCTTTCTCTCTCTTGTTACATATGTATATAAAGCTATATGTCTATACATATATTTTTTTCCATCTCAAGTCTATTACTGTAATTTGTCCTAGTTACACTATGGTTACATCTACTATTTTAATGCTTTCTTGACATAATATGCATATGCCCAAGCATGATGTTTATCCATGTTCCAAACTACTGCACCATTCCAAACTTTTCAGTTTGTGTTCTTTCTTCCTCTGTTAATAATCTGCTGGCTTCTTAAACAATAATATGTGCATCTTCTGCAGCACACCATTGTAATATACTTATTATCCTTTTAATATTTTTCATACTGTTCACATTTAAAGCTAATATTTCAGCTTTTAAGAACAATTAGTATAAAAAAGTTTACCCCTTTCCTTTCTTATTTTCTCTAAGCATTATATTTTTGGATTTTCTTTTCCTTTCTTTAACTCTTTTCCCTATCAAATTCTTTTTATTTCTTATTATGCACCAATCAGCTTCTTCCTCACTTGTCTTCTCTGTTTCTTTTCCTTGTTACTTCCTTTAACTTAATGTATAAACTTTTATCAGTCATATCTTTTTGTCCATTTTCTTGTAGAACATGTTTTTCTACCTCTTTCTTCTGTATAACTTAATTTTCATTTTCTTGCATATTCATTTCACATTCCTGCCATAAGTGACCAGTAATGCCACATTTTCTGCACTTTAAATCACATTTTTTGCATTATGCCCTGTTTTACCACATAAATAGCATCTTTCTTATTACATTCATTGATAAAATGATCATTTTTTCCACAAAAATAGCAAGTCTTTGGTTGATATTTGTATTTCACAAAACCCCTATTACAACGAACATTAATAATACTAGGTACATGTATAACATTATCATTTTCCATTTTCAGTATTACTCCACATTCCCATCTCCAAGTCCATTGTCCTCTTTTATCATATATTTTTGTAGTGTCCATTAATTCTTTACAAATAGTTAACAAATGTTTTTTTTAAGTTCTTTTGGTTCAACTTCATTTCTAAACTGGATCATTATTCTATTTTTTCGTTATCTGTAAAAATCATGCACCACATATTCTTACCATTGATAAATATTTTTCTTTTGTTCATATGCACCCAAAATATTTTCCATGGCCTGCCTAGCCTCAAATATCAAGTCACAAAAAGTCTCTTTACAAATTAAAATAAATGCTCTTACCTCTTTTGCTTTGACACCCAGAGGTGCTATGACAGAGTCCCAAACCTCATACCTGTCCAACCTTTCTTCTTTTTTTACTGCTCATATGTACTGTGTACTTATTTTTTTGTTTCTTTTATTTCTTCTTTCTTCTTTGCTCCTTCTCCAACAGTGTGTGCATAAGATTTTGTCTCTGGAACTTTGGCATAGTCTCTTCTTGTCTTTTTTCTTCTTCTATTTTTTTCTATGATGTTGCTCCATGAAATTGCTGCTCCACTTTCTGGCTTACTTTGGTTCACCATTTCTTCCATATAATCATCCTGCAACTCCCCTGATTGGAGGGTCACAATTACACATTTTTCAGAGGTAACTGACTCTCCTTCAGACAATCTCCTCTGAAAGTTTTCCTCAGAATCCACCTCAGTTATAACTACAATCTCCTTTACAGGAGAAACAAAAAACACCAAACCAACATGATATACCATGACTCAATAACCAAGAAAAATGTAGGCAGGGCTACTAAAAACCGCTGACACCATGAATGATTTTTAGCGCCTTCATTTGATTTAATATCATGAACTTCATCAGAAATAGATGCTCAACCTTACAAACCCATATTTAAATGCACACAATAAATTGGCCAACCAATCACATAATAGAATCAATAAATCAATGAATGATTAAAAAGCATTAAAGAAATATGAGTGTATTATCAAAAGCATTATACAAATGCACATAAAAATGTATGTGTATAAAAATCGAAATATCAAAAATAACATTTGTCTTTTAAAAGACTTTTAATATTCAATGTCCCATTTAACCCTGGAACCCTTTCTGCATTTAGAAATATTTGCCACCTAAGTTCTTTGATTTCTAAAGCAGTATTAAAATCTGTCACAAAGAGTGTTAGGTCCACAAAATCCAGGGCAAAGAAAATACATTTCTTAAAATCTTTACATTCATTTGCATGCTTAGCATTATTAAAATATTTGTTCTTAATACCATGCAATGCTCATAAATTCTTTTGTAAAGAGCCCTGGTGGTTTTCCCCATGTAAAAAAAAAAACTGTTGCAGTTTGTGCAGGAAGCCAAATAGGCTATTCCTAAACTTTTACAATTAAATCTACCCTTACTATATACTGTCTTCTTAACATGTGCAAAATAAATACTTTTGGAAGAATCTATAAGCCTGCATTGTTTACAACTATGGCATGGATGTGTCCCTGTTTGGCCACTAAACCTATTAGGGACTGACGAGTCACCTATTTTAGCATAGATTTAATACTACTTTTTTGTAAACAAATGCAGGATAATCTCCCAAGATCCTAACAAAGTCACTGGTTCCCAAAATCATTTTCCAATTATTGATTAGAACTTGTTTGACCTCTTGTGAATCTACACAAATGGGTACAGGGAAAGCACATTTCATAAATGTATTGTCTTTAAATCTATCACTTTTAGGGGTGAAGCCACTAGTCAAGATAGGAAGAAACTTTTCTGTTCTGTGTCTAAACATTTCTGCTTTAACAGACAGCAGTTTCTCCTGTGAATATCCTCTCTTGACAAATATAAATATAAGTTTGTCTATTTCAGTACTAAAAATTACATCATTAAAAATAAGTCTGCTAAGGCATATAATTTGTCCTGTTACTAAATTATATTTCATAAATGGTGGATGCTTACTGTGAAAGTGTAGAAAATTGTTAGTATAGGTGTTCTTTCTATATATTGTGCTTGAAAAATCTTTCTTTTCGATGTCCACTGTAAAAGCAAGATCCAAAAAATGGACCGTTGTATCTACACTGTTCAGTTCAAATCTCAATCCACTCCATTGGCATTAATATCTTCCAAAAAAATATAATACTTCAGAGGACCCATTCCAGATGAAAAATAAATTGTCTATATAATGTCTCTACATAGACACATATTTGCCATCTAGTTTGGTCAAACAAGGCAACTCCCACCAACTTAAAACTAAGTTGGCTAATGCTGGTGCAACTTTCGCACCCATAACAACACCACATGTTTGCTGATATATCTTCTCATCAAATATAAAGAAATAATTTTTTTAACACTAATTCCAATAGAAGACATATACCATTAATCATTACATCTCCAAATGTGGTGTGTTTAACCAAAATAGTATTACTGGATTCAATACCCATTGCCTGGTCAATAGAAGTATATAATGAAACAATATCTACAGTGACTAGAAAAGTTTAATTCCCTAAAAAAGTGTAATTTCTCAAAAAATCTGCCATGAATATTTTAAGAAATATTGTGTTTTAGATGTAAGAGGATTAAATAAATGATCAAAGTAGTGTGATATTGTTACTGTTTTACCATTTTTTGTCAAAACAACAGGTCAAAAAGGGGGATTTACCAAATCCTTATGGATTTTTGGTATTATGAACAAACTACCCAGTACTGGTTCCTCTATAGACAGGAATTCAAAGGTGGCTAAGTTAATAAAAGTCCTATTCAATAGGTCCAGTAAACAGTTGTCAATGTGTTTAACATTTTTTCTAACTTAGTCTTTACTAATCAACTCATAATTTTTCTTATCACTCAAGAATTTGTTCATACACGCTTTGTAATCAGATATATTCATAATCACCATACCTTTCCCTTTGTCAGCCTTCATAAATCGATAGTCATTATTTTTTCTGAAAGATCTCAAGGCTGTGAGTTCACTTTGATTAAGGTTATAAATTCTCTTACTTTGGCGTTACAAATACATCTAATGTCATTTTCACAAAGCTTGCTGAACATATTTAATGTCAGAATCAGCCTAGGATTAATATTACTAGGCTTTCGACATTCAGTGTCATAAACATGTTCAATACCATCAAAGGCATACCTAAAATTTAATTTCTGACATACAGTTTAAGATCTATAACTGTGTCAGTGAGTGATGCTTTTATTGGGGGGGGGACAAAGGAAAATCCTTTTTTTAATAATTTCAATTGTGTATCTGTGAGCTGTAAGTCACTAAGATTGTATATCTTACTAGAAGGAATTACCTCTTACAGTATTTCCCTTTCTTCCTAGTGCCTGCACTCCCTTTCCCTTTGCTTTCCCCCCATTGTTGTTCTCTGTTGGTGACTTCATCTGAAAAGAAGGATGAGAACTGTTTGCTTCTTCCATATCTCTGTTAGAATTTTGATTGTTTTGTGAACCCCTCCCTTCTCTATTATTACTAGAACTGTTGTCATGATCTGAAACATTATTGTGTTGTAAAATAACATAATTTCTAGTTTCTTTGTTACATTCACCAAACCAACATTTTTATTATTCAAGACATAAGCTGAATTATTGGCATATGCCACACTGTCACGTGTTAATTTATTGCATTTCCTGGCAATGAAAGTGGCTACGTCTTTGTAATTTTGGTTGAATACTGTCATATAATGTTTTAAAAGAACCAAAGTTACCATCATTCAAAATTACATTATTCAACTCAGTCACTTCTCTATTCATACAGTTATGTTTCGTCAGTAACTTCAAAGCTTTAATGCCCGTTTTATTATATAACTCTACTAGTTCTGTGTGTATGCAGTCCGAAATAGTTTTTCCATTTGGAAAATGATAACATCTGAGACCAAAAGGTACTTGCTTACGTTTAATGCAAGATTGCAAATAAAAGTTATCATATTCTAATGAACATAACTTAAAACATTTCTTTTCCAGCTGGAAAATATCAGACTTACAGTTGGGTTGTGTAGTTACAGTTCATTGCGCTTCATGGGTCTCAAAAGAAGTGTTTATATGGCTTCCAACACTAGCAAATGGATTGATTAGTCTAGGATTAATAAAATCTTCTCCGTTTGTACAACCAGACATGCTATTACTGTAAAATCACTCCCAGAACAACTAGCAGAAAGTTTCCTGTTCTGTTCCACTGTTCCCATTCACTGAACAGAAAGTCCTTTTCTTCCAATGTCACTGTTTTTTCTGCACCCATATCACCAGAAAAAAATTCTGGTAGTGAGTCTACCATTTCAACTACATTTTTAACAACTTTCACTCAATTTTCAGCAAAAGCTGAATCAGCCATGTTTTCTCCCTGCTCCTCCTGCGTCCCTCCATGCCTGGACAGGAAACCGGACACGAGGATGTGTAACACACAAAGCCTTCCCCTGACTTCCAAGAGTAGGGGAAGTTACCATATGTCCTGGGCAAATTTCCCTTGGTAGTGTCAATGCCACTTACTTGAAAAGGGGCCATGAGCATAGTGGTACTAACCCAGTTAAAAATATATAAATAAATGAATGTCAATAATAATTAGAACATACAAATGTAAAGTAATTGAGTGTAAAGAGAGACAGACATATTTCTGTAGTGAATAAATAACATGACAAGAACAGAATGGTAGCCTAATCATGTTCTGTGGCATAGAAAGATACAGTCCTGAGAATAGCCCAAGTGATCTGGGCTTAATTAAATGCCTGACTTCTGCAGGAGAAGGTGAAAGAGGGGTGGAAGTGAACAATTTGTGCCGAATCATACATCCTTTAAAGGAAAAGTTGTCATGTATCATGCAGAAATACTGACAGTTGAAGGTTGCACAGCAGGTGTGTGGTCAATGTGACAAAATAGTGCATGAGTGAGTCCATCCTCCAGGATGAAAAAATACTCTTTTGCTAGGCTATGAATGCATGAAGAACTTAGTATAGATATTGGATAGAGTTGGATGGACCAGATGGGGAGCTGTCACAAGCAGAAGACATCAATGCTTCAGACTCTCTGCAGAATGATAACCTTTTATCTCTGACTTGTGCTTGTCATGCATGGCATCTTCAGACATCTGGAATGGGGTGACTGAATCGGGTCTATATTATATCCTCGAATGCTTAAAAAAGCGAACGCTGATTGATCTAACTTATTTTTGTGAAACTGCAAAATATCGAAGCAGCAGAAACTCGAATTTTTTCCTAGGGAAAGAATTTGGTTGTCTGTTTCTGTTGCTTCGGTATTTTCAGTGTTATGGTGGAAAGTTACCGGTCGGATTCAGGTAAGTGTGCGATTGTGTGGATGTGAATGTTAGGGTGATTTAGGTGAGTTAGGGCTCGGGTTAGGTGTGTGTGCGATTGAGTGGACATGAGAGTTAGGGTGGATTTACGTGAGTTAGGGTTAGGGAGCGAGTGAGGTGAGTGTGCGATAGTGATGGACCTAAGGGTTAGAGTTTGGGTTAAGGTAAGTAGGTAGTTAGTGGTGTGTGCATAGTTTAGTGTAGGGTTAAGTATCAGATTTAGGTGTATGTGTGTGGATTTCTGTTTGTTCGGTGTGGTTGTGTTGTGTGTATGTGTTTTGGATCAGCGTTTTTTTTCCCTGGGAAAAAAATCGCTGATCCCTATAGATCGAGATTGTAAGCTTTCACTTAAATTAGGTCGATCAATCAGTGTTCGCTTTTTTAAGCGTTCAATGATATAATATAGACCCACTGAATCGGGTAATGAGGAATTGAGGCTCAATAATTACATGGAGAAGGGAGTCCCAAAATTGATCTTGCAAAAATTGTAGCAAGGAAACCTATACCAAGTCAAATAGGGAAATGGAAAAAAAAGATGTTTGTTCTTTATTTTTGTCTTTACTGTAGAATGCCAAGAATTGATTTTAACATATACAGAACGTTATGGTACCAAAGCCCCTGTAAATGCTAAGATCAGTTGAGTTTCACTTTCCAGGGAAAATGTGATAATGTGTGCTTTTTATTTCGACCTTTCATAAGTAACTACTATGTTGCTTTCAATAACAGAAAATAGACACCACAGCTTCCAAAGCAGCAATTTATTACCTGTGCAGTCCATTCTACTCAGCACAGCTCCAACAGGATAAAACACTTCCAGCAGAATAAAAAACAGTCACAAATGCTCACAGAGTATGAGAAATAATTCACTGGCACAAGCGTATTCACACCAATTCAATTATAAATCCACAAGGTACAAAATAGAAGTTAAGTGCTTTCACCTAACCAAGTGTCAGGCTTCTTCAGAACAATATTGTAACTTTTAAGTCCTGCTAATATAGGTGCATGTTTTCAAATGAGCCAATAGTAATACCTCAATTAACTGTGACAGCAGTTTTAAAAAGGCATACCACATTTCACAAATAAAAACACATTGTTAAGATGTTACATATTACAACATACAAATGTAATTTCAGTAACACATAAATACTGCAAAGAGACTTTGTTATTTACAAGAAATACTAACTGCTGTCATAATTTAGCAGATCTCATTTTCAAAACACCGAAATACTGATGCAGTCATTCAAGCCAAAGGGATCTTTCCAGCATCAAGTTTTATCTGCCAGTATAGTTCCCTACACTCCAGCTTACTTTCCCAATTGCCTCCCCTGGCATCACCCACTATCTGTTCTATAACCGTAAACTTAAAATTATAATTGGGGCAATTTAATGCGTGTTTGTAGAGTGTACTAGTTTCCTTTTGTTTAGAAATGTCATAAAAATGTTCGTATAACCTTCTCTTGAGATTCCATTCTGTCTGCCCAAGATAGAAACTGCAAGATGATCCACACACTACCATGTATCCCACCCCAGCACTGTTACAAGTGTAGGAACCATTACTTATAACCCTGTAATTCCTATATGTTAGAAAAATGTCTTCTTTTCCAAGAATGAACCTACATTGATTACACCTGTCACACCTGTATGTACCCTTCTTACTTCTGTTACCCTTATTGTTGTGTGCAATACATTTATCAAACCTCTCCTTCAAGTTAGAATATCTTTTTCTAATACATTGTGGGATTTCTGGTATCCAACACCCTGTTTCGTCATGTATTTTAAGTACAGCCCAATGTTTTATAATAATCCCCTCAACTTCTGAAGAATTACTAGTGAAGGCATGTACGAAAGCTCTATCATATTCTTCTTGAGTATGTTCATGGTTGGTAGAACTAACACTGCCCTTGCCTAACAATGGAGGGTATTTGGATTCCCTTTCCTTAATAGCCTCATCTGCCAAGGTTTCAACCATGACCATGGGGTATACCCTTTGAATGAATAATCCCTTAATAAATTTTACTTCTTCTTTGAACATCCCCTCATCACTATACATCCTCGAAGCCCTGATAATCTGACCCTTGATTATACCTTTTTTTTTTTGATAAAATGGGTGACTACTCTCATAATGAAGGTATGAGTTAGGAAATGTTTGTTTCCTAAAAATGGCAGACTGAAAACAATTCTTATTTAAATCCTTGTATAATCTAACATCCAGGTAATTAATCTTCTGAGAGGATACAGTGTGGATACATTTCAAAAAAGGGGTGGTGTTATTAATGTACATCAAAAAGACATTTAATTCCTCAATAGGCCCATCCCAAAGAATACAAATATCGTCTAGGAATCTTGTATAATATGTTGTATACCTGAAACAATTGGATTCTATAATGCACTTTTTCTCCCAATGGTATAGTACTAGGTTGGCATATAGGGGGGGCACATGCTGCCCCCATAGCCATACCATTCTCCTGTTTGTAGTACTCACCATTGAAAAACATATAATTATTTCAGAATGTAGTTTCTAAAAATACCATGATCAATTTAATAGTATTGGCCTCCAAATATCTGACTTCTGTCAATACTTCCTGGAACCATTCAAGGCCTAACCCGTGTGGAATACTGGGGAATAATTCAACCATGTCAACTGTAACCATTATTACTGTGTCACTGTATTTTTCCTTGGTCATAATCCTAAGAAAATCCCATGAATCTTTGGTAATATGCTTTAATGTACCTACCGATCTCTTAAGGTGGTAATCTACAAATATGGCCAATGGTTCTGTGATGTACCCTGCCCCAGACACTATTTGTCTAAAGGCCAATTTGTCTATTTCCTTGTGTGCTTTAGGTATCCTGAAAAATTACTGGAATACATGTTTTTTCCACATATGAAAAGTCATATGTTTTCTTATCAATTGCTCCCTGTAGCAAATGATCCATTAAATAATACTGTATATTTACACATAGGTTCATAGGTTCATAGGTTCATACTAGGCTATCTGCCCTAGGGCATTTATAAGCCTAGCCAGAGTGTGTTTGGCTTTCGCCACCCATTTTAAATTAATTTTGCTATGCCCTTTTTCAAGGTTAGTATACTGTGCCTCTGTCTAACAGTGACACAGAAGTGATACCAGGGGTAAACCTACGATCCCCCATCCACTCATCAAGATTCCTCTTGAAAAGAGTCAATGAGGGACTCTGCCGAACCTGGACTGGGATTTTATTCCAGAGTGAAGGGAGCCTCTTGGTTATGAATCTGTCCCTCCAGCATGTCCTATTTATTTCAGTGCTGAGGTTCAAGTCTCTTGAGCGCATAGCTCAATGGGATTTGAATTTTCTGAAGTGCAGCATGTCCATTAATTCCGGGTTGGACATGGCTTTATACGTCAGGCACAGATCGCCTCTGAGCAGGCGGTATGCCACTGAGTAGAGATGGAGTTTCTTTAACCAGGCAGCATATGGCATCTGTTTGAGCCCTTTGATCCTCTTGGTGAGGTACTTTTGGGGTCTTTGCAGTTGCTGCAGGTGTCTAGCAAGGTACATCCCAAAAGGGGCATTGTACTCAATTATGGGCCTGATGAGGGATGAGTAAAGAGGCACGATGACCTCCCCTGATCTAGATGTGAATCCCTTCATGATTAGGTGGGCTATATAAAATGTTTTTCTAACCACTTTGGCCATGTGGTTGTCAAATGAGAGATTGCTATCAACTTGGGTCCCCAGGTCCCTAATTACGTCTTCCATACTTAATGGATTACCACCTATGTGGTAATTTGTGGGCACTTTGTTTTTGCCAAAGGGGATGACTATACACTTTTTGGCATTTAGCTT
Source organism: Protopterus annectens (assembly GCF_019279795.1). Classification (NCBI taxonomy): domain Eukaryota; kingdom Metazoa; phylum Chordata; order Ceratodontiformes; family Protopteridae; genus Protopterus; species Protopterus annectens. Next base: position 1,307,030,476 of record NC_056731.1, on the reverse strand, counting down.
GAGGCCATGGCTCTGGCACCAGTTGTTTGTTTCTATGAGGCCCTTTTGGAGGATGCTTGTGTCAGCTGGAGAGTCGATTATAGCACCCAGTTTGCAGTCATCTGTGAACTTGGTCAGCCACGATCATTCCGTGTTGGCCTGTACCTCCGAGAAATATATACCAAACAGGAGAGGTCCCAGGACTGAGCCTTGTGGGATGCCACTTGTAACTGGTTTGGAGTCTGACATGGCTCCAGCAATTCTAACCATCTGGGTTCTGTCCTTGAGCCAGTTTGCAACCCATCTAGTGACATAGGGGTTTATATTTAAGCTGGTGAGCTTATCTATAATGCCCGAGTGGGGTATTGTATCAAAGGCTTTTGTGAGGTCCAGGTAGGCTGTGTGGACCACCTTCCCCTCGTCAATGGCCTTGGTGACTGTTTCAAAGAAATCAACCAGGTTTAAGAGGCAGGATCTGCCCTTAACAAAGCCGAACTGGGTAGGATCCAGTGTCTGTAGGTCCCCAATATCTTTTTTTATGAGGTCCATGATGATCCTTTCCATAGTTTTGCAGACCAAGCTAGTCAGGCTTATGGGGCGAAAGTTTCCAGGATCTGTTGAGGCACCACCTTTGTGGAGAGGGACCACTGTTGCTGCACGCCACTCTTTGGGTACATATCCTGTGGTAAGGCTGAGATTGAACAGTAGTTTTATGTTTGGGTTTAGCTCTTCTTGGAGTTCATGTAGGACGCAGGCTGGGACACTGTCTGGTCCCATTGATGCTGTGTTTTTTGCTTTGGAGAGGGTGGCTCTTACCTGAGCATCTGAGATGTCAGGGGGGCAGCACTCTGCTGGGATAGATATTTGCCCTTTTGGTGGGGAGGGGGGGAGTTTGTGCTGAACCTGTCAGCTAGGATGTTGGTAATGTCTGTGGGTTCAGTGTATTTTTTGTCATTGTGGACTAATTCTGAGCATATCTGGGAATTCCCACCCAGGTTCCTAACATAACTAAAGAAAGCCTTGTGATTATCCTTAGTGTCCTGTGCAATTTTTCTCTTGAAGTTGGCCTTAGACAATTTTATGAGTGCCCGTAGTTTTTTGCTAACACTGATCAGAGATGCCTTCCCTTTTTGGGATTTTGCTCTATTATGTAATAGCTTCCTCCTTCTATTGTATAGTTTGTTTATGGCTGGGGTCCACCAGACAGGACGTCTGCCTTTGGAGGATTGGGTCTTGGTTTTATTTGGGATTGCATGATCCATGCATTCTTGAAGGTGTTCATAGAATGCATTTATATAGGATTCTGTGGTCTGGGCTGTATTTTCCACAGGCCCGGGGGCTTTGAAGGATTCCACCTCAGTTTTGAGGAGTGTGAAATTTGCTTTAGAGAAGTTTTTCACTGTGGTTTTCTGGGCAGGGGGTGGGGTCAGGATGTGAATATCCAGTGAGATTAGTTTATGGTCTGATCTTACCAGTGAGGGATACACTTCTGGTCTGGAGCATAGAGTCCCCATGTTGGTGATGATCAGGTCCAGTATGTTTTCCCCTCTTGTGGGAGTGGTAGCAAGTTGTTCCATAGCATTTGAGTTTATAAATTCTAGGATCCTTTGAGCTAGGGTGTTGGAGCTAGAGTAATGCTCCCAGTCTATGTTTGGGTAGTTGAAGTCGCCCAATATAATGGTGTTTGGAGAGACCTTCATATTTTCCATTGTTCTCAGGAAGGCTGAGTGGGTTTCCTGGGTTTGGGAGGGTAGTCTGTAGTAGGCTATAAACTGGAATGCAGTTTTACCCACTGTTAGTTGCACATGTATAGTCTCTGATGCTTCGTGCTGTGCCACTAACCTGGAGGTGTGGGTATCTTTGATGAATATTGATACTCCCCCCTCCTTTTCTGGTTCGGTCCAAGTTTTGAGGCCGAAAAGCATGGTATGAGGTATAACCTGGTAATGCTGGGGTGCTCTCGGGAGCCTTGAACCAGATTTCTGTTACTGCACAGATATTGATGTTCTCCATGCTAAGGAGAGTTTCGAGTGCATGCATCTTGAGGTTTAGACTTCTGGCGTTGAGTAGCATTACTCTTAGTTTCTTATCCCTTGTGATACCTATGGAGGTGGGTTTGTCTTTTGAGCCTTGCCTAAAAAAGGCACTATGGGGGTAGCAAGAGCCTTTGCCAATATCCGAAAGCCCAGGGGTGACAGATGCAAGCCGTACCTAGCGAAGCATCATGGCTTGTCTAGCATGTCATCCCAGGCTGACAGGCATTGGATCCCCTTTGAATGACACCAATACTTAAGCAAATTGTTGAAATTGATCATCTTGTCTTCATATTGTGGCATCATTCTTGGTGAGGGTAAGATGCTATTCAAGATCAGGGTCATACTGGCCTGGGCAACATGCTCAGAGAGCTTCTCTATGTCTCTTTTCATGTAGTCCAGGGAGGTACGTCTCAGGTCATTCACACCAGCATGGACAATGACTGAGTCATATCTGTACTTGCCTTGGAGTGACCTGAGTGCTTGTGTTATGTGGTGGATCCTAGCACCCAACAGGCAGCTCACCGTGGCCTTCTCCTTGTTCAGCCTGGTGAGCGGGACGTCAGTGTGCCTGACGATAGAGTCACCTATTACAAGTGTATCAGGTGTGTTGTTTAGCCTTAAGGGCTGTGACTGTTCAGCACACTGGCTTTGTGAGCTATGTCTTGCATGTGTTTTGTTTTGGGGTAGCAGTTGCTTGGGTGTCTGCTTTGGAGGTCTCTGCTGCTTAGGCAAATTTTTATTTAGAGCCTCCGAGTATGTTTTTGTGTGTTTATGTGTTTGGTTTGCTGTCGTGGTAGGTCTATGTGAGACTGGAATTGTAGTGAGTGTGGTTTCCTTCTCCTCCTGACAGGTTTTGTCAGTACTGAGTTGAGAGAGCTTAGCCTCCAGTTTGGCTATATGGTTACATCTCTCACATGTGTTGGAATTTGCTGGGAGGAGGAGAGGGTTGTCTGTGTACATGAGGCAGTTGTAACATTGCCTCAAGATTCCCAGATTCACCAGCTGGACCAGAGAGGAGATTGACAACTGACCTTTGGACATGCTAGAATAGTATTGGGAATTCCTTTATAATTGAAAAAAAAAAGGGCCAATGGGGAACAAGGTAATCAAGTGGAGTTTGTGAGGGTGTAGTGCTTTTAATTTTTTAGTGCTGACTTATATAATTGCTTTAGTGAGCAAGTGCCAGGTAACTTAAATGCAATGTGTTACAGGTAACTTAAATGCAAAAATGACAAACAGTAACTTTCTTTCAAGTGAAACAAGGAAATAAGTACAGTAAGCAATGCAAATGTCACTAGGGATCCACAGAAGCACTGAAAAGCCGCGTTTTAGGTGGAATTAGCGTTTCAGGGAAATGACAAGCAAACAAGCATACAAACAAAGCTAGATTCAGCAGGCCTGGATCTAGTCTATCCTACAGCAAACAAGGTGTACCAATTTCAGTAAGAAACAGTTCAAATATGCAGGCACTATAAGCCTTTAAAAAGAAATTCCCAGCTCAGAAGGGCAGAGTCCAGCCTCTCCTCCCACAAGAGTGCAGACCACGAACCTTCTTAATGTAAAATAACTGGCCTGAAGCCCAAGTGCTTAAACCAGAACTAATACACTTTTAGAATAACAGACACTGAGCCCTCAATCAGCAGTTCCCAACTTAGAAGGATGTAAGCAACCTGTCCTGCCACCACAGTGCAGGCCACAAACTTTCCTAATGTAAAACAACTGGTCTGAGCCCAAGTGCTTAGTCCAAAAGACTTAGAATGATAGCTACACTTTAATCAAGTTACTACCAAGCAGTAATAAATACAATTGAATACTTTAAAGAATGCCATGCCACATCGATCTCATTTTTGGATGCCAAACTATATTTCTCCTCATCATTTAGAATTTCAAACATTTTTGTTTCATAATCAATCATGTACATAAACACCACTCCTCCCCCCGTATCAGGTTTCCTAATTCTAACCTTAATTTGAACCAATTCCTGAATCAAATTTTCTTCCAATGGAGTTAAAGTTCTAGCTGTTTCCTTATAATTCTTGATTTTTCTAATATCTTGCTCCACTAACTCTTCGTATATTCTCAAAACAGGGTTAGGGGGGATTAAAAGTACTGGGTCTTCTCAAATCTTGCACTTACCTACTACTTCCTTTGAAGAACAATTTAAAGTTAAACTTTCTCAAGAATAACTTAAGGTCCCCCAGGGTATTAACCACATTAAAGGGCCTACTGGGTACAAATTGAAAACCCTTAGTAAGTAGTGAAAAGCGTTCATTTCTTATCTCCAAGTCTGTAAAGATATAGATGTTGAAGTTATTTTTAGTCACTTTCCTACCATTCTCTGTAACCTCTATATTCACTTCGTTATCATGCTGGTCTACCTTTCCATATACTGTCTTCTTCCTTGACTGTTCTTTCCCATAAAATTCCTGTTGTTGTTGTTCCAACCTCTCCCCTTGCCCCCCCCCGAAACTGATTGTATGTATTGTACATGTTGTATTGTCCTTTCTTCTGTGCAATTCTTTTGCTTCTCCTTACGGTGGGTTCTTCTAAAGGGATAGTGTGCCCGGTATTAGAATTCCTGTTTTCCTAGGTAAATACTTCTTCATGCAAGTTTTCACCTTCCAAAGTCCTAAAATTGTAAACCCTCTTTGGGGGTGGATAAGCTTTCCCTTCCCTATATTCAATTAAGTCCCTTTGTAATTTTCTTAACTTTCATGCAAGCACATTCTCAGAGTGTGAATCTATTTCCCTAAACAGAGCATTGTATATCACTTTCTCTACTAGGAAAAGACAGTCACATGTTAATTTATCATGCAAAACATTTACTTTGTTAATAACATTGTCTCTTTGCATCTCATAATTTCTAATCATTAACTTCAATAACTCTAATCCAAAATTGTTAAAAAGTTCCAAATGTTCCTTGTGGAAAGTACTATTAATATCAACATTGTTGGGGTATTTACAGAGCTGTAGCCCCTTCGCTACCCTCCCAACTGCTATACATTCATTCATTTAAATAGTCTATCTCAAGTTGAATAGTTTTCAGTTGTAACAGTTTCTCCTTAAATACCTGGAGAAGATCACTGTATGTTTTCTGCACTTGAGGACTGTCCACAGAAAAAACAAACCTCTTAGATACCCATTTTTCAAAAATGAATACTAAGATTAGTTGAGTTTCAATTCCCAGGGAAAATGTGATAATCCGTGTGCTTTTTATTTCAGCCTTTCATAAGTAACTATGTTGTTTTCTACTGTTATGTTTTTCCTGTAGTTAGGTTGTATTTTGTAGCTGGGTAATAGCATTGTTATAGATTTTCCAATATAAGTTTACATGGCAGACATTGTGGTAAGATAAAGAATAAATACAGAATATAAAAAGGGATGATATTATGGTATGCTTCCACTATTCTTTCTGATCAAGAAAACCCTATTTTAGTTGTGAAGACCACCAAACAGAAAGACAAACAAGGCTGAGGGGAATTTTTTACAGTTCAGAGACAACAGGCTTGATCAGTGATGGACTGGTCACCAATGTAATTGGCCTTTTTTCTCTTGAATGTACAGCTATCTCAGCTAAAGTGCTTTCATCTATATGGACCAAATGTCCTGTGTATTTAAAAGTAAGAGTTGAGACTCATGTTGTTGTCTATTAAAGGTATATTACTCAATGCTATTACTGACGAGATCAGAAGAAAGTGGATTCTACTACCAAACATGGTGTTTGGATTCACATTCCTATTCCATTCCAAAGTTGCAGTGTATCATGGGGGCTTTCAACAACCTGAATTCCAATACTTAAATTCAGTAGGATAGCTAGGGCAGGATAAAGAGGGCAACTGGCCCAGGCACAAAGTATTAGGGGCAGGATCAGCCATCTTTAACAGTTATGTCAAACCCTCCATCATCCGAATTCCAAATTGCTCTTTAGTGTAATAACAGCTTTAGAAAGCTGATATTGCATTTGCAGTCAAGCTTAAGTCCTATTTTGCTCTGTGTGCAATTTAAATTGTAGCAAATGCTAAATTGTTTTACTTTTAAACTGTAGCAGTTTACTACAGTTTAAATAAAAAGAAAAAATAATTAAAAGCTGGGAGAAGTAGGGATCTATGAAGTGTATAAACAACAACAACTCCTTGCTACATTGCAGCAAGCAGTTCGATACAGATTAAAACAATTTTTTTTTGGGTGCCTGTTATGTATCTCACCATGTATTTGTTGTGCCTGGAGAGGGAGAGAATGCAAAGACTTTTCACTTAAGAGCTGGTAGGCATTGGGTGCAATCTATAGGAAGCCAGCCAATTGACATCCTGCAGGTTTTTTCTTTTTTTTTCTCCTTACTTGAAAAGCCAAAGGTTTGGGGTAATAGTACCGGCACAGGGTGCTGGTTAATTGAGCTATGTTTCTGCTCATGTACTCCTGCTTGATTTAGTAATAGATCAGCTGGATGCCAAATATTGCATGCCACTGCTGACTGAGGATCACTTGATTTTCATAAATGATACTTCGAATATATTTATTTTTGTCAATATAAATACCATACTTGATTGCACAACAGAATGGTTAAAGTAATGACTCTAAATAAG
>NC_056731.1:1306948878-1307021378 GCF_019279795.1 Protopterus annectens | reverse complement strand
CAACTTTCTGTTACCGTTTCAGCTGTAAGTAGTTAATAAATAAAAAAAATATGGAGTATGTGTTATAATTTCTTTCCAGTGATGGTACAAACTATTTGGTCAGGGGGAAAGACCCTTCTGTCTGTATGGATATGCATGCGTATTGGGTTTGTTCTTGAATTATAAAAAGTAAATTGTTGCATGAAAGGAGCTCATATTTCACCAAAGTGATTGTGGTCTGAATTCTACTGTGGAATCAACTATTACAATAGTGGATTATTTAAAACTGTGATAAAATAAATAGCAGAAGTAAAAGTCCAAACAAGGAGGCAGAAGGCATATGTACAGTATATAGGGTTCTTGCCTACTTTCGGTTAGTCCTGCAAGACAGCAATTCCTTCAACCTGCAGTTTCATATGTTAGCATGAATTTATAAGAAGCTCATTAAAGTGGTTCAAACAAAATGAATACTAGCATAGATTTCTTATACACTATTGCTCTCTGAGAAAAAATAATTAGGCAAAGAAATAAACATGTCAGTTACCCTTACATAGTCACAAGCTTTTGCATATTTATGCTTTGTCTTGTCTTTCTTTTAGGGTTTGATTTGTCACTGTGTTTAAAGTCAATCAGTCTGTTGTCATCACTGTTGTTTGAAGGAGAATATAAGATAAATAAATAAAGGGCTAATTATAGTCAGAAAGAAGCAATATAAATGATTAAGAGGGCTTAAATATATCTCAGAAATCTGAAGTAATTTAGCTGTGAATTCTATTGCAATTTAGAGAGAATCTATAACGAATGCAGTTTGCTATCACCATAGAGTTAATTAGTGCCTACCAATATTACTGAATCTTCACTAAAGTTAAAAATATATTAAAACCTATATTTTAATTGAGTTTGTAATTACAATATGCATAAAATACTTTGATTTATCTGTGTTTTGGTGTCCTGTTTGTATATTCATTTGACTTGTTAAGTCTAACCCATATGTACATGTACTATTTTTTCCAGTAAATGATACAGCAGATGGTGGGTCTTCTCTTTAGGAAGATCCATCTTGTAATGCTGGAGGGTTACTTTATCTTCTCTTCAATATTATAACTTGGCTGCTTCTCAGAGCACAAAGGGCCCTTAAAATCCATTGTATACCAGTTAGAACTGGTCAGGATGAAAAATGGCTCTAATCTTATTAGGAATGGAGTTATGATCTTCAGTCAGTAAGAACCAAGTCACAGTCATTGACCTGGAGAGTCAGGATGCACTTTAGTGGGACAGACAATAAAAAGTGCTCTAAAGAAACCCACAGCAAAGAGGAGACTGAAAGATTAACCTGTCGCCTTAGTTCATGCTTAAGCCTTCAATGCAGCACTGTATTAAAAGATTTTAAAAAGCTGAGAAAGATGATTACAACTGCCTGCATCCAGATGCAGCTGTCTGCCAGGCTGTCACACATTTTCTTTAAACACTTCAGAACAAACATGGAATCACAAGTAATAAATGAAACACAACATGAAGAAGAAACTGTTGTTTCTGGATGCTGTATTTACAGAGATTCCAAAATAACAGGGACAAGCTTTCTTACACATAAAACAGTTATGCTGTTGTATAGACAAACAGATGTAAAGGTTAATAATCTTTGATGTTTAACATTACTTAGTTGTAAATGGTTGATGACCCACAATGTGGTCTAAAAGAGTTTGAATATACTATTGAATATGCAATAGAAAAAAGAATAAAGATTTTGTCAGAATGTTGTTTGTCCCTCATCTGGTAAAATACAACGCTTTGGAATGAATAGCAACTGTACAATTTTTCAAACTGTATTCTGTTATACCCTTTATTTTATTTTGCAAGTAACTTCTTACTACTAGTATAATATACTATAAACAAAATCACAACCTGCTTAACATTCGTTCAAAAGATTGTGTACTTTTAGGGAGAAAAAACAGCATTCAGAAAGTGATAAAAGTGGTCCTCATAACAATAAATTTTCTCCATTTAAGAATCCATTAAAGTCATATAACATTCTTATGTGTCGATGATAATAAATATCATGGGTAAATACTTCACGCATTATTACTTGCATAGCAGAATGGCTTCTCATCCATTAGCATTGCTGCCACATATTTATTGTTTTTCTAATTTGTTTCTTTTTATATGCAGTCTGCAAGCCCCCATTTAACTCCTTTGGGCTTTCACTTGGTGCTTTACTTTCCACATATATCCTATAGGCATTTGATTAGGTGAAGTGGAAATTCTCTTAATTTTTTCTAGGTTTAAGTACGGTGCATGTGACAGCATGTATGCATGCACATCCTATGTTGGACTGGCATGCCAGCCATTGTTTGTTTTAGCCTTATGGGTATTGCCTGCCAGGAGAGGCTCTATTTCTCCTATTGCTCTGAGTGGGATACACTAGGTATCAGAAAATAAAGAAATAAATGAATGAAATTGAAATAACATCAGTGTTAAAGCTACTATATTTTTATAATCAAACTAATTTTTTTTGTTTTGCATCTTTGTGATTTTATATTTCTTATATGATGAGAGCCAATAGATGACCCACCAGATATAAATCCTGAATTTTCCACATTATAATAGGTGTTATAGCCCACACAACTTTGTGGCCATTCCTGCAAAGGTCTGGAGCCACTGAATAGTTATGTTGGAAAATTGTAGAGTTTGTCATTTACCTATGACCACGAGGTCTCCTTTCTGACTGCTTCATTTTTTAAATACATACATAACATACATATATACAATATGCATACATGTATACATACATACAGATATTTCAGGCCCAGGAAAAAATGTCCTTCTAGCCTGACAACTATCAGTCATTCCCTTTCATGTTGTGGAAAAATAATGGAAAAGGTAATGCTGGATAAGTTATTGTCAGAACTGGACAGGTTGGGACTTGAAACCATATATCAGCATGCATATGTTGACAATAGATCTATTACCACCTGTAACATGATGTTCTATAAAAATATAATAACAGCTATGAATGGAAAATTGTGCTGTGATATGATTTTATTTATTTTTATTTTTTATTTATTTGCTTTTGTTAACCAGTAAAGTCCACTGGGCTGGTGTGAGCCCATTTTCAGTGGAGGCCCGGGGAGAAAAGCTCCAAAAACAATGTACATAATAAAGAATTTGTTTAGAAAGTCAGTAACAGCATTTAACAATATACAAGAGTAACAATAAAAGAGTTAGACATAACACAGTAACATAGACAATGTATGGCTATATTTTATGGAAGACTTGGATGCTTGGCAAGGTATTCAGTATAACAGGCAGATTATGATAATCTACACATACACAATTGTTTACACACCATGTGAGGCAGGATGAGGCACACTGTGCTGTAATTAAGGGTGAATACTCAGTAGGGCGAGTGAAGAAAAGTATGGGTATCTGAGAGATTTCAAGTCAGGAATCAGGTTACTGAGGAATTGGGGATAGTGCAAGGGCATAGCCATTGAGAGGAGAGATGTTGGTGAAGTGATTTTTTGAATGATGGGGCATTATTTATAGTCCGGAGAGAAGTTGGAAGAGCATTCCAGGGTTTAGCTACAGTGAAAGAGTAAAGGTATTGGCCTGCAGAGAGTTTAGGCCTCTTAACTTGGATAAGTGATTGATTTTCAGATAGTAGCAGTCAGTTTGGTTGGTAAAGAGTCAGAAGTGAAGCAAGGGCTGGACATTTGGAGGAATTATAGATGAATTTGTGTGCTGTAGATAGTTATATGTATGTGAGGTGTTGTGGGAGCTCTAGCCAGTTTCAGTGATTGTAATGAGTGACAGTGATGAGAAGAATGTTTTGCCCTGGTCACAAATTTAGCAATTTTGTTATAGCAGCTCTCCATTTTAGTTCTTAATGACAATTGGATGCTTATCAGTATGGGGGCACCATAGAGGAGAGAAGGTAGGAGAAAAGTTTGGGCAAGTGTTTTTCTAGTAGAGTAGTTGAAAAAGTGTTTATGTCAGTACAGGGTACCAAGTTTTTGGTGTGTTTTTTGATGGTGTTGTGGATGTGTTGGACAAAGGTTAAGTTGTCATCTAAGGTTATGCCAAGTAACTTGGTATGGGAAACTACCTCTAAGGCAGTCTTGCTGGATTTATTAATAGTGGTACTTTTTTTGGGTGTAAAGAGCAAGAGTTTTGTTTTATTTGGGTTGAGGGCAAGGTGATTATTTGTCATCCAGGTTTTGATAATGGAGAAAGCATTCTGGGTGATGGTCAGAAGTTCGGTTTCAGAGTTACCAGAGCAGATAATAGTAGAATTGTCTCCTTATTGAACTACAGATGCATGAGTGAGAGTGGAGTGAAAGTCGATAATAAAAATACTGAACAGGAGGGGGCTTAAGATGGATTGTTGGGGAACTCCGGTGGAAGTAATGAGAAAAAGAGATAAGGAGTGCAACCATTTGGTGGATTGTTGTCTGTTTGTGAGGTAACTGGTAAATCAGTTAAGGATGGAAGTGGACAAGCCTAGGGGTGAAAGCTTGGAAAGGAGAAGAGAATGGGAGATAGTGTCAAAAGCCTTAGAGAGATCAAGAAAGAGTATGGATACAAGTTTACCATCATTGCGGTTGTGGTTAACAGTGTCTAGGAAGGATAGGACTGCAGTTGTAGTACTATGGCCAGGGAGGAAGCCATACTGAGTTGTGGAAAGTAGTTGGTTTTGGGATAGGTAATCTATAAGTTGAATTTGAATACATGTTTCCATTATTTTAGAAATAGGAGATAGAATGGATATAGGGCAGAAATTTGAGCTGTCCGAAATATTACCACCTTTGTGTAAGGGTATGATGTAAGCTTTCTTCCAAATGGATGGTACATAGGCTTCTTGGATAGAGCTATTTATGAGAATACGTATGGGGTACTGATGGATTTGGCTGACATTTGAAGGTATTCTGGAGGTAAGTTGTCTGGGGCAGTGCTACCAGGTTTGAGTTTTAACAGGAGTTTAGTAATAGTGGAACTGGGAACATGAGGGAAGGAGAAAGTTTGGGGAGAAGGGTTTTCTGGGGTATGGTGTGTTGCAATGGGGTTGCTGTTGTGAGTAGCTTTAGGAAAGGTGGATGCAAGTTTGGATATAGTCTATAAAGTAGGAGTTGAAAAGGGTAGCTAATTCAGCAGAGGTTTTGTCAGGGTTTGGACAAGGATTGCTTTTGGTGCCAGAGTTTAATAGAGTGGAGACTGAATTCCAGAAATGTTTTGGGTTATAATTGTGATTGTTTTGGAGATGGAGGTAGTACTGTTTTTTATCATTAATAACTAGATGCTTTACTTGATTCCAGAGTTGTTTGAAAAGCTGGAGATCTATGGGGTTTTTACTATTATGCATTTTTCCCATGCTCAGTCTCTGGTATTCATAAGTTTTTTTGTTTCTCTGGAAAGCCAGATTGCGTGATTTGCTTTTATTCTCTTATTCTGGAGGGGGAGGGGCATTCTATTGAGTATACTGAGGAAAGTTGAGTTGAAAAATTCAGCTGCTTCATCTAGAAGCAGATACTTTAGAATGCGCCAATCAATTTTACTTAATGTTTCGTTGAAGCTTGTAGAGTTGAAGTTAGCTAGCAGTCTAGAGGGGCTGTACTGGTGATCATGTAAGGTTGAAGAGATGGCATGTGTTATATAGGTGGGCAGATGGTCACAGATATTGCATGGTAGAGGTCCTGCTGATGTAATTTTGTTGGGATTGGACACTAAAACCCAATTAAGTAGGGTGCCATTGTTATTATTGTTGCTAGGCCTGGTTATAGTAGTAATAAGCTGATTGAAGTTTTAGAGGTTGATGGCAGCATTTGTAGAAGGATTTGTATGATCTTGCCAGTTTATTTTGACATCCCCTAGAATTATAGTTTCACTGTGGATATTGTTTGAGGTCCAGGCTAATATTTCTTCTAGAACAGAAACATTGCTGCCAGGTGGGATGTTAATGGCTATCAAGCACAGACTTTTGAAATCATTCAGTTTTAGCTGTGCTATGATGAGTTCAGTTGCAGAGAATTGGGGAATGGAGTTTGGGTTAGGGATGATGGTGAAAGAGTTAGGGTAGAAAAGAGCAACTCCTCCCCCTTTCTTGTGGGGTCTATCAGACATTAAGCAGGAGAAACCCGGAGGGAGGAACTCTCTGTCTTTTATATATGGCTTTAGCCATGTCTCAGTTACAGCAATTATGTTAGGTTTGGAATGGGCTGTCCAGGAATGGAGTTCTGGAATTTTGTTTCTGATACTTTGTACATTTATGGTAGTGAGCTTTAGGGATTTATGAGGTTTGGGAGGGGGGGAAGGCAGATGGAGTGGATCCTGGGTTGGGGTGGATGTTTCCACATTGGGGAAGTGTGGATGTACTGTTTGAATGGTGTTTTTGAAGCAGTTTATGCTTAGAGTTAATTTGAGTTATGGGGAGTGTAGTTTGCAGAGTTTGCTGTGCGTGTGATAGGATTGTATGCTTGAAGAATAATAATGTGTTAGTGGAGTAAAGACTAGGAGATATTGTGGAGTAGGAGTTGTGTTTGGGAAGCTGGATAGCTGTACGAGAGGTAGTTTTTGGTTCTGTATGATTGGGATAAAATGGTGTAAGGTGTAGAAGTAGTATGAGAGATAGTAAAAAAAAGATGTGGTAATACAGTAAAGGTTATTAGTGGCATTAGTGAATGTTTGATGAATATAGAGGTACCAGAATAGACTGTGGAAAGTGGGAATGATTAGTAAAGGCTGATTGTACTACAGTTGCTAGAGGTGTTTGTTGAATAAGGTAGGTGGGATGGGTTTACTTAGTGCGGCTTGTGTTGATTTGGTTCCTTGAGTATGGGATGAATTTAGTGTGGGGCTTGTGTTGACTGGTTACTTGAATATGGGTGGGTATGGTTAAGTATAAATGTAACTGAGTCAAAGTATAAATGTAATTAATATGGGTATGGGTGGGAATGGGGATAGGGTAGGGGAGCGGAGTAAGCCCGAGCGAAGCGAGGGGGACTGGAGCGCAATTGCCCGATCAACTTGCAAGGTAAGGAACAAGAAAAACAATCAGATTTATATAGATTTAACTTCAGCATTTGACAGGGTCATACACAAAACACTGACCAATAAATCTGACAACTAGATATTGATGTACTGTTGATAAGATGGATAGCTGCATGGCTTACAAATAGGACATGGCAAGTATCACATACCAACTGGACAGGTGAAATCCTTGGTCACAGTCAAGGTGTCCCACAGGGCTCTGTCCTAGGCCCTTACTTGTTTATATTGTATCTTTCAGACCTTACTTTTTTATCTGAGGTGTTCTGCAGTATATATGCTGATGACCTGAAATTGGGTAAACTGATTACAAGTGTTACAGATAAGGCATGTCTGCAAAATAATGTGACTAAAGTGACCATTTGGGCACAAGAGAATAATATGTTGATAAATACAAAAATTAAGCATATGAGATTTGGGAGACATAAACTGAAACGTGAATATTTAATACAGCATACAGTGATTAAAGCTGTAGACTCGTTTAAGGACCTGGGTATATGGGTAGATTTAGCTATGAGTTTTTCTAATCATATCAACCAATTGGCTGATGATAGTTATAGAACTATAGGTTGTATAAAAAAGATTTATAAAGTCTAGGAAATCAAACATAATGAAGTCATTGTTTGTCAGTTACATTAAATCCAAACTTGAGTATAGAATAACAATATGGAAACCCTATAGGAAAACAAGCATGAATAAACAGGAAAGACTACAGTGGATATATACCAAGGGCATTCCTGGATGTGAAAATCTAAGTTATCATGAAAGACTAAAATATCTGAACTTGTACAGTGTCTCTTACAGATATTTAAGAGGAGATCTTATTCAGGTGTATAGGGAATTTAGGGGCAACCACCTCTGGGAATGTTTGGGGTTATCAAAAAGTAATAGAGAATCATCGGATAACCTATCTAGAAGATTCTATAGGAATGAGAAGTGAACTAATTGGTTCTATGACAGAGTAGCTGATGCTTGGAACAGACTACCAAATTACGTTAAAGCAAGTACTAGTATAGATATTTTAAGAACAGCCTGGACATTTATTATGGGAACAAGTGTTTTGGTATATTGGCAAGCTAGAAGGGAATTAATGCCCATGCTTGAAACATTTGTATGTATGTATAATAAGTGCCAAAATTGTTCTTAAAAATATCGAAGGTGGTATTTCCTTGCATGATTAGCATTCATTAGTGTATTCCATGCATCAGCTACTCTCTCAGAATGCCAGTTAGTACATCTCACATTTCTATATAATCTCATACAAATGATGTCTGTAGATCCTCTACCACTCTTTGATAACCATAAACATTCCCAAAGGTAGTTGCTCTAAATGCCCTATATACCTGTATAAGGTATCCTCTCAAGTGCTGTATGAGACACTGTACAAGTTCAGATATCTTAATCTTTCATAATAACATAAACTTTCACACCTACAGACGCCCTTGCCAAATTTGTGTTGTACCCTTTACTATTTAGTCATGCTGCTTTTCTTATAATGTTTTCATATTATCATTCCATGCTGTAGTTTGGATCAAATGTAACTTATAAGAATGATTTCATCATTTTTGATTTCATTGACTTTATAAATCTTTTATAAACAGCCTACAGTTTTATAACTACCATTAACCAATTGATTTTTTATGATCAGAGAACTTAAAACTGCACCTACTCATGCATCCAACTCCTCAAATGAACACACAGTTTCAATCACTGTATGATATATTAAATATTCATACTTCAATCTATGTCTGCCAAATCTCATCTGCCTAGTTTTTAATATATTTACTAGCACATTATTCTCTTGTGATCAAGTGTTAAATTAAGTGAAGTTCTTTTGCAGACGTGCCCTATATGTAAAATAGGTAATAAAGCTCATAAGTTCATAGGTAGGTACTAGGCTACTGGCCAAAAATGTACCCTGGCTTTCGCCACCCAAGAAAATTATTTTCCTGTGCCCCTGTCGAGCAGAGCCAAAGAAGTGACCCCCGAGGTGAATTTCCTATCTCTCATCCAATCATCAAGATTTTTCTTGAAGAGTGCTAATGAGGAGCTCTGTTTGACATAGATAGGTAGTCTGTTCCAGAGTATAGGAAGTCTCTGGGACAGGAATCTATCCTTCCAGCATGTTCTGTCGATTGTGGTGACAAGGTTTATGTCCTTAGAGTGTATAGCTCAGAGGGATTGGAATTTCTTTAAGTGGAGCATGTCCAACAGCTCTGGGTTTGACATAGCTTTGTATGTTAGGCAGAGATTGCCTCTGAGTAGGCGATATGCGACCGAGTAAAGCTGGAGTTTTTTGAGACGGTTTGCATAGGGCATCTGTTTGAGGCCAGTAATCCTCTTTGTGAGGTATTTCTATGGCCTTTCCAGTTGTAGATGTCTTGTGAGGTACATACCAAAAGGGGTATTGTAATCTATAATAGGTCTAATGAGTGATGAGTAGAGGGGAACAATGACCACTTTTTTTCTGGATGAGAAACCTTTTGTGATGAGGTGACCACATAGAAGGATTTCCTGACCACTGTGGCAATGTGATTATCAAAGGAGAGACTACTGTCCACCTGTGTCCCAAGGTCTCTTATCACATTTTCAGTGTTAAGTAGACTACCAGTTATGTGGTAGTTCATGGGTACAGAGTTTTATCAAAGGGGATGAAAATACACTTTTTGGCATTGAGCTTCAGGCCATGGCTTTTACACCAGACATCTGTCTCAGTGAGGCCCTTTTGTAGTATGTCCACATCGTTAGGAGTTTCGATTATGGCTCCTAGTTTGAAGTCATCTGCAAACTTTGTTAGCCAAAGACCTTCTGTGTTAGCCTGTACTTCAGAGAATAGATACCAAACAGGAGAGGACCCAGGACTGGACCCTGTGGTAGTCCACTTGTCACTGGTCTGAAGTCGGATTTGGAGTCTGCTACTTTCACAATGTGGGTTCTGTCCATGTGCCTGTTGGCAACCCATCTTGTGACATAGGGATTTATACCTAGTTTAGTGAGCTTATCTATAATTCCAGAGTGGGGGATGGTGTCAAAAGCCTTGATGAGATCTAGATAAGCTGTGTGAACCACCTTACCCTCATCTATGGCTTTGGTGACTGCTTCAAAGAAGTCAATCAGGTTTAGGAGACATGAGCTGCCTTTTACAAATCCGAACTGGGTAGGGTCCAGAGTTTGGAGAGTACCAATGTCTTTGTTTATGAGTTCCATGATGATACATTCCATGGCCTTGCAGACCAGGCTCGTCAGGCTAATGGGGCGGTAGTTCCCAGGGTCAGTTGTGGCTCCTGCTTTATGGAGTGGGATAACCATCACGGTGCGCCATTCAGTGGGCACAAATCCTGAGGTGAGGCTATGACTGAACATGGTACTTAGGCAGGGTGCCAGTTCATTCTGTAGTTCATGTTGAACACAGCCTGGGATATTGTCAAGTCCCATGGATGCTGTGTTCTTGGCTTTGGAGAGTGTGTTTTTTACCTGTGCAGCCATGATTACAGGAACTTTGCATTCTTCCGGTAGAGAGATGGGCCCTCTAGGGGGTGAGAGGGGGGTAAAGTTAGCACTGAACCTATCTGCCAGGATGTTGGCAATATCAGTTGGTTCTGTATATTTAGTGTCATTTTGCTGTAACTCAGAGCAGATCTGAGTGTTGCCATTGAGATTCTTGACATAGCTATAGAATGCTTTGTGGTTGTCTTTAGAGTCAATGGCAATTTTGTTTTCATAACTAGCTTTGGAGGATTTTATGAGGGATCTCAGCTTCTTACTGAGGTTGACCAGGGAGTTCCTCCAGTCATGGGATTTTACTCTTTTTTGCAACAGTTTCTTTCTTCTGTTGTAGAGTTTGTTTATGGCAGAGGACCATCAAATTGGCTTCCTTTTTTTGGTGGATAGCATCTTGGTTCTATTAGTGATAGCATGATCCATGCACTCATGCAAGTGCTTATAAATTGCATTTTTGTAAGATTCAGCAGTCATGCCTCTATTGTCCGTCTGCATGGGTGTCATGAAGTTTGCCACTTCTGTCTTAAAAATTGTGAAGTTGGCTTTGGAGAAGGTTTTTACGGTGGTTTCCCTAATTGGGGGTGGGGGCAGGATGTGGATGTCTAGGGTGATTAGCTTGTAGTCGGATCTGACCAACGAGGAATTGACCTCTGGTGTGGAACACTGGTTGCCTATGTTGGTAAGGACCAGGTCTAGGATATTGCTGCCCCTGGTAGAGGTGTGAATAAGTTGATCCAAGATGTTGGAATTTATGAATTCCAGAAAACGTTGAGCAAAAGAGTTGGTACATGAGTAGTTTTCCCAGTTAATGGTGGGGTAGTTGAAATCACCCATTATTAGGGTGTTAGATTGTACCCTAATACTTTCCAGTGTATCAATAAATGAGGAGTGGGAATCCTGGGGCATGGTGGGGGGTCTGTAGCAAGCTACAATTTGGATTGCGGTCTTGCCCAGAGTTAGTTGCACTTGGATAATCTCAGATGCATTATGGTGTGCAACTAGCCTGGAGATGTGGATATCCTTAATGAATATGGACACGCCTCCACCTTTAGTGCTTTGTTCAGGGTTAGGTGGCCGAAAGGTGTGGTATGAATTATAGCCTGGTAATGCAGGGGTGCTCTCTGGAGCTTTGAACCAGGTCTCTGTAACTGCACAGATGTCGATGTTCTCCATTTTAAGGAATGCCTTGAGTGAGTGCATTTTGAGGTTCTGTACTGTGGCATCATTCTGGGTGATGGCAGGATGCTACTCAGGGCCAGGGTCATACCTGCCTGGGCTACAAGATCGGAGAGCTCCTCCATGTCTCTTTTCATGTAATCCAGGGAGGTACGTCTCAGGTCATTTAGAAAGTCTGTCAATTATGGAGTAGACTTCCTTTAGAGGAAAAGCAAAGTAGCTCCTTGACTCTCTTTAAGCACAAACTAGACAAATTGATGGGGAGGTCTAAATTCATCGCAGTCTAGTCCCTCAAATCATCATAGGAAAGGGATGAAATTGGTTAGTTACTATACAAGTTGGGGAGTATTGATAAACTGGAATCTTGAGGCTAAGCTACAAAAGATCTACCTGATCCAATCGTATGAAGCTATAATTCTATAAACCTATGAACTTAAAAGGATGAAAAGAGACTATAGAAGGTACTGTGGAAGGAAAAGGAGCTTTCTGGCCAATCTGAGGCAAATAAATAAGCAGAACTGGAAGAACAGTCTTATAAAAAGTCTGCTGAGGAATAAGTGGAGACAATGAAGATCTGGAAGCTTAAGAAATTTAATTTACGGCAATTAATTTGAAATTGCAACTAGATAAGGATCCTACAAAGTGCTCATCATACAAACACATTTCACTTTTAAATGTGGACTATAACATGTTGTCCATTTTAGCTAACATAATTAATCTTTTTATACCTAAATGAATTAGCAATGATCAAACTGGGTTTATTTTAAATAGACAAGTACATGATAATATAATAAAAATCCATACATTAATAGACTATGCAAAAAAAATCCAAAAAAACAAAAAAAATGTCATTAGTCTTGATTTAGATCAGGCTTTTGACTAAGTTAATTAATCTTACCTGTTTAAAAAACTTAAAGTATATAATTTCTCACCCCAGCTGTATTAATTTCTAAGTTATGCAATAACTCTTGTGCTTATATTAAAATAGGTTATTTTCTGTCTAATTCTTTTAAATTACAAAAAGGCACAAAACAAGACTATCCATTATCAGCTTTACATACTGCATTAGCTATAAAATGCTTTCCTAAATAGTGCTATAGCCAATACAAACATTAATTGTATCTAAATATAAGATTTCAAACGAAATATTCAACTCTTTGCTAATGATATTTGACTAATAATAGGAAATAAAGAAAATTCATCAGAACATCTAATTAGTTCTTGGAGTCATTTTGAAGAAATCTCGAACGTAAAATTTAATTATAATTAAACAGGTACATTATTAATTAATAAAAAAATAAAAAAGACATACAAAATATTTTAACTTCATTTATAAATAGCAATGAAATGAAATACCTTGGTATAACCATCATGTCTAATAATGTTGATACAATTTCAAGTTTAGTCACTAATTGGAACAAACTCTTCTTCACAATGGAAAAATGATTAATGTTTATTAAGATAGTAAATCCCCCTAAATATTCTTTGTCTTTCAATCTTTAGTACTATCTCCACCAAAAAAATTGATGAAGAAGATAAATAATATTATACTTACTTTGTTGGCATCCTAATAAACCAAAATTTTCCTTTAACTGGCACTGAAAAGGTTGGGATAATGGAGGAGTTGGATTCATTAATATTCAATGTATATTCAATTGTATGCTACTTCAACAACTCTAAAAGTTGCAGTTTTATTGTTACTTTCATCTTATGGTTCAAAATGAAAAGAAATACATCAAGAAATATTATTTGTAAATAATAAATATATTACAACCAGTCATAAACAAATAGTTCCTATTAGGTCGATCTAGTTATTACAAATTGCATAAATGCAAGTAGACCATCTTCTCAAATTCCCTATAACATCATTTCCTCTTTCCAAAAGTTCATGTATTCTAACCATTTTAATAAATACTTAATATTTTCTATGTTTTCAATTGCATATACAAATGACTGGTTAAAAACCTCATAACTTCAACAAAATGCTAGCACTGAAACAACAAAATAATTTCATTTATTGGCATCAATTCTTAAACTGTACTGATATATATATATATATATATATATATATATATATATATATATATATATATGGATTCACTTTAGAAGCTTAAAATACTGAAATAAGTATGACCAGGCGAAAGCGCTCGTGGTAATTCTTGTTCTTCTTTGGTCGTTGGAATAAAAACTGCTTTACTGAACTCTGTGAAAAGTTAGTATTTTCATTTGAAGCATTTGTTTCAACTAAAACAGTATTTCAATCTACAGTACTGTGTGGCAGTTAACCAGTGTGTTGTTTTACTTGTAACTGTGGTTCTTTCGTTTTTATTAAAATACTGAAATGTTGAAATTCATTATTTCGAGCCCATAAAGTGGAATCCTGATAAGAGCGAAAGCTCAGAAGTGTGAAATTCAAAACCTTGAATACGAGAGGTTTTGAATTTTGCACTTGTGTGGTTTTGCTGTGGTTATGGATTCAGGTAAGTGCATGTGTGTTAAAGGTTTGTGGTAGGGGCTGTGGTGTGTGCTAGTGTGTTTTGTTGCTGTGATCTGTGTGTGCGAGGAGAATGTAGCTTGTGTGGTGGTGTTTTGTGTGTGTTTGTATGTAGTGCAACCTTGGAGTGAGAATATTTAAGTAGGGGGTGTAGGGGCGAGCTTATGTTTGTGTGTGGGGAGGAAGGTATGTGTGTGTGTGTGTGTGTGTGTGTGTGTGTGTGTGTGTGTGTGTGTGTGTGTGTGTGAGTGTGTGTGGAGTAAAAGTGTGAAATTCAAAATATCTGGTGTGTGAGAGTTTGAATTTTGCAGTTCTGAGTTTTCATGGTTTTAAATTTTCGACTTTATAGCTTCAAAATACTGAATTTCGACATTCCAATATTTCGAGGATGTAAAATGAAACCATATATATATATATATATATATATATATATATATATATATATATATATATATACATATACTGTTGAAAATTTAAAATTCAAATACAATCAAGATTCTGAGAATTTATTATTTTTTTAACTATTAAGAGACTTTGAGTATGCAAAGATATGTATAAGATATTTAACCTAGATGAGAAAATGAGAAATAGTTCCACAAATTATTGGAATTCTTGATAAATAGCAATAATAATGCAGTGAAAAATAAATAATAGTTGTCACAAATTTATAAAATTCTTTAAGTTAGATTTCATATATTTAGACAATTCCAATTGGAACTATTCCTCAAAAATTAATAACAAAAACTTCTCTGAAGAATACAAGAAAATAATATTAATATCTTCATAATATTGGAATATTTTCACTTGGAAATTCTTACACAGAGCTTGTGTTACTCCTAACAAAATTACAATTATGTATAAATCAAATGCTGGAGATGTGATTCTGAAATAACAACTGATTGAATGCATATGATATATGAATATGAAGTCATCTCTCCTTTTTAGAAAGAAATTAATAACTTAATTCAAGCTCTATGGTCAGATAGATGTAATAGTTTTACATCTTTAGTTTTATTTAATGTGCCAATTCCTGAGATAATGTCAAAAAAAAAAAAAAAAAAAAAAACAAGTGCCTCTTCTTTGGTCTATACTTGCTACAGCTAAAAAAAAAAGCAATTACTAAAAATTGGAAAAATAAAGTTACCCCCTTTAGTGTTGAATTTATTAGTATGGCAAAAACTGCTTTAGTGCATTGCATACTATAAAGATGAAAACTTTTAATATTAGACATTTGCATAAATCTTAGTTTAAACTTAAAGACTTACTTAAAAAATATTAAGTGTTGTTGATATGTATAACTTTGATGTAATGATCAGCTGTGGACCTATGTAAATAGTTATTTATTGATATTATAATTGATTTATTTATTATTTTAAAATCAAATTAATAAAAGAAGAAGAAAACAGTAAACTCGCCATTGATTTATATTGCCAAATTAGTTAAAATTATAACTATTTGACTAAAAAAATGACTTATGTAAATATCTAGTGAGTATTTGGGAAATACTGTTGTCTCTTTGTATTAATATCATGAGGTGTAGGTGAATTCTTTAAATCCTAACACTTTGGCTGGGATAAAGAAGAGATGAAATGCAATGCAAAAATTGTGAGGAACACTGACTGGACTGAAGTGACTTTATACAATAGTGCATCATAAACAATGTTTTACTGAGGATATTTGTTACTTTTGGGCAATATTTACCAATGATAGTTTTAGACAGATATCCTCCATAAATTTGATTGATTAACAGGCAGGAATAGGATGTCCATGGTGTTGCAGCGGTTAGCGTTGCTGCCTCACAGCAAGAGGTTCTCTGGTTCAATTTTTGGCTGGGGTGCCTTCTGTGCAGAGTCTGCGTGTCCTCCCTGTGGTTATGTGCAGTAGGTGGATTGGACACTCTAAATTGGCCCTAGGTGTGAGTGTGTGCGTGTGTGTGCCTTCTGTGGAAGGTTTGGCGTCGGGTTGGCAACTCGACACTGTAAAACTCCACTGCCAATCATGAGTGGACAGATGATCTGCTGTGGTGAACCCTAATTGGGAAAAGCCAAAAGAAGAAGAAGAACAGGCAGGAGTAGTGCACCCATCTTGTCCTATGAAAGTTAAAAGAGTATCAGCATATGAGGAAGCCTAGGATAATGGATTACAAATGAAATCTGAGTGAAGGATCACAAAATAAAAATGAGGAGAGTTTCAGTAGTGTTAATTAATGAATGCTCATAACATGCAATATCATGAATGTTGCAGAATATGCCTACTTTACAGATGTTACAGTGTTCAGAAAATTGCTAGTGTCAGTGAAACAATGGACTTACTAAGTGGAATAGTAACAGTGGAAATGAAGGTTATAGAGACTGAGTGGAAGTGATAGTTATGAAAATGTGAATTGCAGAGGTGGAATATATTCTGACAGAAAACAAAAGAAAACAACCACAAATGAGCCTGGATGAGAGGTGGAGAAGTTTAAACAGAATGCCAATAAAAACAAGTATGTAGAAATAAATAATCATGTATACCTCTGTGGTTATGAACATAATTAAAACTGCAAATGTGCGAATTAATGTTTTGTATTTGTGTTTGCAAAGTCAGAAGTAGCAATGCTGTGATAAAGTCCTATTTAGAAAGAATGGAAGTGCTCACATTTTATTAATCCAGTTCTCAGATTACTCCCCAACATGGTTTGTACAATTAGGCTGTATGTTTTATTAATCCTTTGGTCTGGTATATTCTCCTAGGAGCTATCTTCTCTAGAAAAGGTATCTAGCCTCATTAATTTGGTTTCTTTACCTAGGGACTTAACACAATTACTTCATCAACTTTCTTGGCATGCTGTTCCTTCCAGGAGTAATTGCACTCATGGCAGGGACATTTCAGCTTTGAGGAGACATACAAACATTTATTCTGCTCAGCCTTCTACATCAAGGCATTGTGAAAGAGAGAATGAGATATAAAAAGATGTCACTGTTTCATAAATAGTGAGTCAAATTTCATTAAATTCATGGTGACATTGCTATTTTCAATTGAGGAACACAACTAGTTCTACTGAGGGTACTGTGGTACAGTTAAATACTTTTTGAGAAAAAAACTGCTAAAATACGGAACTTTACAATTTAACAAAGTTGTTTTTTTTTTAATGAGAATGCATTGATGCTAAGTGGTTCCCCAAGGGTTTAAGAATTTAAAAAATTCCTAATGGGACTGACATTATTTCTGCTTTATACACAGATTTAGTCAGTTTGTTCCACATATCAGAATTTGGGCTCATGAATATTTTAATTAAAACATCCATACGCAGATGGAACAACATTTGAATGAAATAAATTCACTTAATGGTTCCCTTCATTAGGACTTGCTATTTGAAATGCATCAAAAACAATGCAATGCCATGTTTCCAAACACTGACAAGGCTCTAGATGTTATTAAAGTCAAGAAAAAAAAGAAATTAGTGAGGGATGAAGTAGAATATGCTGAAAGTCAAGCATCTGTTAAGCTTAATTTGCATGTGCCTCCCATAACTGCAATTTCAAAATTTGAAGTTACCAGGAGTAACGTAACCATTGTCTGTGAAATTACACTACAGAATCAAGAAGAAACACACTTCTTGCTCATAACTGATTTCTTAGATCATTCAACACCCACACAATCCAAAAGACTGGCCAACAAATGCCAACCTTTTTCAAAAACAAACTTTAGACAGACAATGAAGGCTGTCAGGTTTCTTTGCAATATCCATGAAATCAATGGGCATGCCATTACAAGATCAAGAGCAGATTGAAAATATAATAAGTATTTATGTTCATTCATTCTCTACTCTGGACAGAAGTGAGCTTATTGTCAAAACAATTTCAAATCACCAAGGTACGGTTACTATTATTACTGATGGTTTCCAGATTTTTAATTTTAATAATTTGGAATTGATCGATTAACATCTCAATAGTTTTTAACTTGTAAAGGACTGATATAGTTAAAAGCCTTAATTGATCTTAAGCTTTATTTTTGAAAATTTAATTTGTATCTGATCTGCAAAGTGACTTCTGATGTTGAACATTATGATAGTAGACTTTCTAGAAAAAAAAGTTGTTTTATTCCTGCAAGTCTGCCTTATATTCAGACCTTTGAACAAATTTGTGAAATGGATTTCAGAAAAATGTTAACTAATAAAAATGAAATAATTTAGGTTCTATAATCTAACTGCAATTGAATGTAGAGTTCTAAATTAAATTTTGCATGATACAGCTAATAGATTAATGAAGCCAGACAAGGTAGCAGGATTAGTTATTACTGATGCATTTGATTATTCAACTAAGATGACTACATTGTAAGAAGGCAATCATTTTTATGCAACTGCATGGCATGAAATACATATGGTCCATGCTAAGATTAATTTTTTTGCTTAATCATCTAGTGATGCAGAAAGATATTGGCAAAAAATTATTTGATTTGTTTACAGGTAGAACATCCCATTGTTGTTGTTATTTTTAAGGTACCAAAGCTTCTCCAAAACAGGTTTAGTCCACCTTTGCATTCAATAGATTCAGAAGATGGTTCCATTGTGGAACCTTTAGTGGTGTTCACAGGTTGTAAATTGAAAACGAAATAGCAACTACCCACGCATATTTTCTTGAGAGTATTTCTATTGTTTCTTATTTGGAAGATTTCACTAAAGTGTCTGCTGATATCAGAGATGTGTACACTGTCATAGATTATGGTTTGATTACGTAGTGGTTCAAGAATATCATAAACTCCAAATAAGAATTGAGTGCTAATGAAATTTGGTTAATAGAACTCATGTTGATAAACAACTTTTTTGTTTGTTTTTTGAAGGTGAATATTTTCAGTAAAAGAGTTCAGCAACAGTTTTGCAAATGTATTCCTTTTATATTGAGAAACTCAGCACGTTTTCAACACAACATTCATGCGTGATATCAAATCTTATTTACTCTATCAAGACAATACGTTCATTACTGGGAACAGTAACACTGAACATTTAGACAAGTTTATTAATTACCTTAACAACATTACTGATTTTTTCATGTTTTCTTATGACTGGTTCCTTGACAAAATAATTTTTGGACATTAGTATTAGTACAGACATGGCAACACAAAAGTTAAAGCCAAGTATTTATCACAAACCAACATTTTCTAAAGCATATTTGCATTTACAAAGTTGCCATCCATTACTTCAGAAAAGAAGTGTCAAAGAGCAAATGGTCAGGCTATCAAGGCTCATTTCAGAGGATCTCAAATTTGCAACTGAAATACATTTTCTTAAGAAAATGTTACTATAAAGAAATTGACCTAGTTATTTATTTGATAAAATGAATTTCAAAATCTTGTAAAATAGGACTGCGAAATAAGTCAACATACTAGGAATGAAACCCAGGGTAGTTTTGAGCAGAAAGGTTAACATTAAGTCCATTCTTGAGAGGAGTTTAGACACATTAAATGCACAACAAAACAAAATGACAAAATAGGGGTGAAATAAACAATGCAAATAGATTTTAGATTCTACTATCATGTATGTGCTTGGTTATCCCAGAATTATTCCTTTTGGATTTGGTGTGCTTGATTGTAAAACTAATCATTTGGTTTATACTTCTTTATTTTCTATCGTTGATGCCTATTGCACTGAAAAAAATGGAAAGACAATTAAAGGCACAAATTTATTAACACACATATTATCTAATGGAAGGATAGCAATACTTAATGGTTAAGGTGTTTGCCTTACAAACACAAGGTGCAGGGTTTGAGTGTCACAAGGGAAAATTGGCTAGGTTTAAAATGGCTCGCAAGGGCAGTTAGCCTAGTACTAATCTATGAATCTATGAACCTAAGAACCTTTGTTTAAGCACTACCATAGATGTTCCAGTTTTAAATGTTTTTTTTTATTATTTATTTAAAGAAAATCACTATTACTATAAGAGGAAAATATTGGAAGACTGCTTTACAATTTTGTCAACTTAAATGACAAATTTGACTGAATTTTTTTAAGCCACCAGATCTAAATATTTTTTTAGACCTATGCATATTTACACAGTTTTGTGAATGAATTATTTCAAATGATTTTTAGCATTAGGTTAACTTTAGTTATTATTTTTTATCATTTAAGTGATAGAAATTGCAGATAGGGAAATGTCATGTCATTGCTGGTCATGTTAAAGTCCACATGTTGGGCAATAGGTCTTGACATGCATTTTCACCAGATCACTGGCAGTGTCCTCGAAGCAAGAATGAAAAGGTTTGTATCTCCAGGTGGGTCAAGGAGAACACAATAATTTAGAGAGTTCTTGAAATATTTCACTTTGGCTGTTTGACAGGAGTAGACAGCACAAAGAACTGTGTGCTGATGCAGTAGGTACTGGGAGCACTGGAAACCTCTTTTTTTGTGTGACTTAATTTAGTTTTATTATCAGAATATTTTGATTTTTTTTTCATTAATTTTTATTTTTGTTTTACATTTGCAAAAACCATAACCATTCCATATTTACAAAATGACCACATTTGCATGTTATGCTTTGTGGATAAAGTAGAAACATGTAGGTCATACAACATACCTAATTACAATATATGCAAAGATGCTTTCCCAATTAATTTAGATAGTCTAAAAACAGCACATACAAAAATGATCCTTCATCCATAGTTAAGCTGTGTACTAATGGGAATACTTCCAGTTCATTTAAGATATGGTGTACCTGATGCTTTATGCTAATAAGATGTTATAGGACTGTTCCCAGATTGCTCGGGCTTTCATATTTTTGTTTCTTTTGTCCAATACTATTTTATGTGCTAGTAGATGTTTAATAGCAGATTTGTTTCATTCCTCCCAAGAGATACTTACAGGATCTAACCATTTGCGAGCTATATATAGCTTTATTAATAAGAAAATAGTTATAAGTGGGTTAGTTTGTTTTCCTGAGATGCTGGCTGGGAGGATGTGTAAAAGAGTAAATTCCCATGTCAGTGTTGATGCTTGATACCCCATTTTTTGCAGTTGTAACTTAAGGGAATTCCAAAGCTTGAAAATGCATTTACAACTCCAGAATATATCTATTAGGTCTGTAATCTGGTCTTTACAGTGTGGACAATATGGGGACTTAGTTGCATTGAATTTGTGAAGAATTGCTGGGGTGAAATAAGCGTTATTATTAATCATGAGTTGCATGTAAGAGAGTTTTTTTAAGTGGAATAGTTTTCAATGTTAAGTTGATTGCTTTTTCTATTTGCTGGTCATCATTATCGGGTTTTAATTTTCTCCAATAATTAGAGAAGAGAAGGTCTTTCTGGAATTTGACATTAACACAGCCTTCCAAAGTAGGATACAGTTTTCAATGTCACTTTCGAGTATGGTAAAGTTTTGGAGGTAACTGGAACACACCTCTTTGATTTGTCTTAAAATTATTATATATACTTTAGGTAAGTTTAGATTACTTCTTAATTCATGAACTGTGCTATTGAGGAATGGGTAGATATCTTGGATTCTCTTATGCTTTAACGGAGGGAAGGAGTCTAGATTTAGCATCTTATTCATTTTTAAGTTAGCATTTTTATGGAGGGGTTGTAGAATTAACATAGCTTGTCCAAGGTTTAAGGAGTGAAAAAGTTTTTGTGTTATATTTATAGAATGTTTTAGCGGCTATATTATGTTATAGACTTGTAAATCTTTTTTTATTTAAGAAGGGAAGCGCTTTGGGATTGATGTCTAGTGTTTTTATATACCTATAGTATATTGTTACCCAGGCCGGTGAACCGATCTTTGCTGAGGGGGTCATACTCTGCTATTCTCAATATTCTATTAGTGTTGATAACAGAGTAGTAGGTTTTGAAATCTGGCAAGTTTAGACCTCCTTTGTTCTTGGGAAGTGTTAGTTTTTGATAGGAGATTCTGGTCTTTTTTGTTTCCCATACACATTTTGCTAGACATGTATGAATTTGTTTGAAGAATTTATTAAGTATAGTCATCTGAGATGTCATAAATAGATATATTAATCTAGGTAGTATGTTAATTTTAATTATCGATACTTTAGACAAAAACGGTAGCTTAAGGTTATTCCATCTTGTATAATCTTATGTTATGTTTTGCCATTTAAGAGTTACGTTATGTTGGTAGAATTCCTTGTTATTCTGAAATAAATAATCCCCAGGTATTTGGTGTCTTCTTTTATTTTCATTGTGTCTAAGAGAAGAATTAGGGAGATGAGTCTAGGTGGCCTTAAGGGGAATATATTACTTTTATTAAGGTTTAATTTGTAGTTAGACATGTATGAGAATTGTTCAATTGTGTTTATTATTTTGGTCATGTCTGAGCTTGGTGTAGTAAAGTATATGTTTACATTGTCTGCAAATGCTGAGAGATAAACTTTGAAGTTATGTATTGAGGGGGGATTATGATATGTATTTTGTTTAATAAATAGGAATAGGGGTTCTAGGTATAGGTTGAAAAGAAAGGGTGATAGTGGACAGCCTTGTCTTGTTCCATTTTTTATTGAAATTATGTTTGACCATGTTTTGTTTATATATAGGGATGCATATGGATTCCTATAGAGAATCTGAATAATCTGTATAAAATTTTTAGGTATGTCAAAGTGAGGTAACGTTTGCAGCAAGAATTCAAGATTGACAGTGTCAAAAGCCTTGTGGACATCTACTACCATTGTGAAGATTTTGGTATTTCTCTCATTTGCAAAGGATATTAATGCTTCTAATGTTAGTGTATTGTCACTGGTCTGTCTACATGGTGTAAACCCAGATCGTTCTGGAGAAATTATTTTCTCTATCAGATTTTTAACTCTGTGAGTATTGAGGTTAGGATCTTGATGTCTATGTTTAGAAGAGAGATGGGTCTATAGCTATCTGTCTCAATTTTTAGGGTCCACTTGGACTTGTAATATAAAAATAGTTTTAGAGGCGTTAAAGTGAATATCATGTATGTTGTTATTTATTATATAGCTCAGCATGTGATATAATAAATTGGCAACAAGTGGACTGAAGGATTTATAAAATTCTGAAGTAAGACCATCTGGTCTTTGGGCCTTGTGTGGTTTTAGATGTTTAATTATTGTGGTTATCTCGTTAATGGAAATGGGCTCCATTAGTTTTTTTGTTGATCTAAATCTAGTTTAAGGAATTTTAGTTTTTGAAGAAAAAGATCCCTATCCTACTTCGAAGCTTGTAGAGTTTGTTTTCCATATGTTTGAGTATATATTTGTTCAAATACGTTGATAATTTCCTCATTTCTTGCATAGTTTTTCCCTTGGTAATTTACTTCTGCCATAACTGAGGTGGATTTTTGCTGAGCGATAATTCTGGCCAATGTTCTAGAAGGAATCTGTGCTTCTTCTGCGTAATTAGCTAACTGTCTTGTCTCATAAAAAGATACATTTCTGTTCTCGAACATATATAGGTCTCTTTGTAGTTGTAGGAGGTCCATTTCCGTTTGATTATTAGGGTTATTTATCAATTCTTTCTTTGTTCTATTTCAACTTTTATTTTATGTTCTTCTTTCAGTTGGATTTTTTATAATATGCTTTTTTAATGAAAGTTCCTCTGATTTGTGTTTTGGTCGTCACCCATTCTATATCCATTGGTGTTTTGGAATTGAAGATATTTACAAGGGATATTTTTAATATATCCTCAATCTCTTTTACTACATCTGTTTTGAAGAGTAGATTAGGATTTAATGACCAGTTATTAGCTCTATTGTTTAAAAAAACTTTTTTTGTCCCAGTTGATACTCAGTGTAACTTTAGAATGATCTGACAGAAATCTAGTGTGTATGGCTATTGTAGGGTCCATGTTAATGAGTATTTCTGAGATTAAAAAGAAATCTATTCTTACCCACATTTTATGGCAGTGGGAGCAGAATGTGTAATTCCCAGTTTTGTTATTTTTATCCTCATATTTAAAGGGGTCATATAGTTTGAAGTCTTGTTTAAGTTCATTTAAAGCTATTGTAGCTTGTCCATTATGTAGTTTGGTCGGGTTCAATTTATTCTATTGTGTGTTCCAGTCACCACCAATTATTAGATAATGATCTTCTAGTTGGTTTAGAATTGGGTACAGTGACATGAAAAAGAGATGTTGGTTGCTACAAGGTGCGTATGCATTTAACACCATTATGGGGTTTGGAAATACCGTGTTAGTAAATGTTACATAGCATCACCTTCCCTCTTTAACAGCCTTAGTTTCAAGTATTTCATCCTGAAAATGTTTTTTAATTATTATGGCCATCCCAGCACTGTTAGTTTTGTCCCCAGAAGCTATAATTTGTCTTATCCACTTTTTTCCCCAATATCTGTCCTTTTTTCTGAAGTTAAATGCATTCCTTGTATTAAGATGAGGTTTCCTTTTTTCTTTATTTTGTAGCCCTTGAAGTTCTACATTTCAATTTCTCACATTTATGTGATCGATATGCTTGTTTTAACCGATCTGTATGTTAATTTAGATTTGCGGTCTTTGTATATGTTGTTATAGTGTGTCATTGGAAAGCATCTAACTATTCCCATCCCTGCACTGTGCCTACCGACTATACCCCTGGACCAGGAATAAATGTGGGAATACAATGTGATTTTAGTATGTACCATAAGATTCCCAATAATATTAAATTGTGTGTTTTCTTTACGTATAAGTTTGTGACATGGTATCCCCCTTATACTACTATATACAATAAGGACAAAGTTTAACAGACTAGTTCTCTACAAAACACACTGCTGAGTCATATCCCTAGTCTCAGCCTTTAAACTATTATACAATTAGACTACTGAGGTTAAAGTACAAGACATATAGCTTATATGTTTATGATCTATTCCTCCTAAAACTGTGTTTTTAAACAACATGTTAATGATCAAATTCTCAATTAGATATGGCAAAATATACAACAATGTAACCTATATTTTTAAGCCAGACATGTCATATTTAAATGATCCTTCTCCATATATTTTTCTTACCTTCCCTCTTCCTATATATATATATATATATATATATATATATATAAATCACCCAGCTTCTGTGTTCAGGCATTCTCCTGTAGCAATCTATAACAGACTCAGATTGCATTATTGGCATCTAAATAGAAGTGGGTATATGAGGAAAAAAAAGGGTTTGCAAGCTTAGGCAAGTATATATACTGTTAAGACTTGCTTGTTTAGATTATATCTTCTGCAGTCAACTAGGTTGTATTCATATTGTCATATAATTCCTCTCCTATAAACTGCTTAAACTCTAATTCCTGCAGTTATTCCAGTTAAACATCATTATTTCAATCAAGAACCATTTACTTAGTCTGGTTCTGCCAGACTCACATCCAGAAATTAAGATTGGGTTCTTTACAATAAGCTTGTATTGGAGAATCAAAGTCACTATTTTGTTTTAGTAAAACAGTACCTTATTCTTCTGATTCTTCAAAGTCATGTTTGCAGAATTTACTAGTCATCTTTCAGTCAGTTGTCTTATTGTTTTATGTCAATTTTTGTGATTTTGAGTCAAAAATCACTTCTTGGTCTTGCTGTACCTTCCTTTCAGGTCGTTCTGGTTTTATAGCAGAGCTTTTGAGCTCAAAGTGGGACTGTTTTAACATACCAGTTTCCTGGGAAATGGTGTCACCTTATATTATGTGCATCAGAAACAGCAGTTGAATTTTAGTTCATTTCCTTTTCCTGTGCTCCTTGTGGCACCCATCATTGATTTAAGGGCCCAGACAGCAAGGGGAAGCTCTCAGGGTGTGTATCCCATCAAAAACACTCACATATTGGTCCAATGTTTACTCAAGGGACGTTTTTAATTTCCAGGCATTTTATTTAGTTTCTGTAGGTGGAATCTGCTTGAAAACTGACAGGAAAGTCTCTTTTGCTTCCTTGGGGTTAGCAATCATGTATTTAACATCTTTTACATTGAAAATTAGAAGGTTTGGGTATTTCATCTGGAACTTTATTTTCTTTTCTATCAGAAACTTGCAGTATGGAGAGAGAAGTTGCCTTGCTTGCCTTATCTGAATGGGCAGATCTTGAGCAAAGGAAATTTTATTATTATTCCAGGTGAGTGTCCCTTTCTTCTTTGCTGCAAAGAGTATTTTATTTACATCTTGATAGTTTAAGATTTTGGCATACACAGGTCTTGGTCTCAAGGATGATTGAGCTTCTCTCAGAGCTCTGTGGGCTCGCTCTATTATTTGTTGTGTTGCTTCAGAATCATCTAGTAAAGCTTTTAGTATGAGTTTGATAGTTGGTATTAGATCAATGTGTGCCACAGTTTCAGGGATTCACCTTATGATAATATTGTTTCTCTGAGCTCTTGCTTCTAAATCTATTATTCTTGCTTGTAGACTTTGTAGCTCTTTGTCATGGGAATCAGTTCTCTGAGATATAGAGTCTAATTTTATTTCATTTTCTAGTATTTTTGCGTCAGATTTTTTTGATTAAATGAGTTTCTGAATGTTTGAAACTGTGTGGATAATTCCTGTATTGCTTGTTGAATGGGAAATAAAGCTGTTTTTATATTTTCCAGGCTAGCTGGCTGTTCCGACTTGGTTTTATTTGCAGGCTTGGAACTGGCAGATTGCTTATTTGTCCTCTGTCTTTTTGGAGTTGTGTCTTTGTCTGGTTAGGCTAGTATCGAGAATTTGGTTTTAGTTGTTAAAGTCTCCATATTATTTTCTTCTTTCGATATCTTGCTTTTAGGTAAGTTGTACAGACTTTATGTATGACTGCAGGGCCACAGCACCACACGGCTACAGATGATTTCTAGAATCTTAGTTAATCCTTTTGTTTTAAAAGGAAGCTGTTGCTTTTTTTTCTTCTTTTTAATGCTGTTTGTTGTCTGGAATAGATATTCAGTCTTATTAGTTTTTTAGTCTGCGCTGTCTTCTGGGTTTATTATAATCCAGGGTATTTCAGAGAGCTAGGTCTTTGGAGTGCTCACAGAACAGTAGCCATCTTGAACTCCGGGAGTACTGGAAACTTCTTCAGAGAAATATTTGCCATTACCCTTTTATCTGGGGAATGAAGTTAAGGGGATGTGTTGAAGGTATAATTTTATTTGAGATAGTGCTCATTTTGCATTACAAATGGATTATAATGCAGTGGCATATATCCTAAACAGGAGGATTTGCTAGTTAAACACAGTATAGTTGTTACTGAAAAGGTAAGCATTGTAGGGATTGTCCTTTATAACTAAATTCCATTTCAAATAGCATTTCCCATGTTCATTATCCATAGTTTTTGATGGCTAGACCCAATGGTGGGGAGTCATTAGACCACATTCCCAGTATAGTTTTGTGAAATTGGACAGTGGCTGCAGATTGTTGATAAAAGAATTCTGCACACCATGCATTTGAAAAGGTTACTAATGTGGTATGTAAGGAGTTTAAGGGATTTTTTAGAATGGCTCTCAGCCCAGGTGCTAATGAGATACTTAGTACACCAGTGGTATGAAGAAGATGTGGATAGAACTATTTCTAGCTGCCTTGAACCTCACCTTCCAGGTACAAGGCCTAATAGATTATACCAAGCAACAGGCAATAGCCAGGATGGTGAAAGTCTGGGTGAGGCTGCAAAACAGGAATGGAGATCAGAGAATTAACCCATTCATTCCCTCATCACAAAGGGTGACAGCTAGACAGAAGGAGACGTCATTTAGTTAAACTCTATAGGTGGTTCAAGTCTTTTTTTTTTTAGACCGATATCATTGTCTATTTGCCTCCTCCAGGATTTTAGGATGTGTTTTTTTCCTTAAGGAACATTCCCAGAAGGAAAAAACACCCACCGATATTGAAGCATGGGAGGTAGTTTCCCTGGTCTCTACTAGAGAAATTGACCTAGAGTCATGTGCTCTCTGAGTGTGTGCAATCTTCCACATTCAGAGAGATATGAAAGGGCCAAGTTCCTTCATTTCTCTCTGTCCTTTCCTGGATCCAGAGGTGGACATAGTATTCACATTCATGGGAGAGCTAACAATGACCAGGCAGTTTATAAATAGCAAGCCATTAATGCAGAATTTGGCTAGTGCCATCATATGCACTGTCTCTTTTGTTCTACTCTTACAATTTTTATTTTTCTATAAATGCTGAGCAAAAGCTGCTTTCTTGAAAACTGTAGCAGCCCGTTTAGCATTGTTTAATTCTAGACTGGTATCAAAACCTATAGGTTTAGTGCATGGGTGGTCCTTTATTCCAGGTTTCCGAAGTTTGGAACACACACAGCCTCTTGAACCTCACAGTGACCTATAAGCCACACACAGTTAACTGCAACCAATTCATCTCATGGTGAACTTCAACCTATGGTAAACCTCAAAATTTATCTTGCATAAAAATATTTATGTGCCTGGACTGAAAAACAGGACTAAATGTCAAACTGCAACATAACACTATGCTAAATAAAGTGATCTAATCATGCTAAGCGAAATTGCACTAAAATGTGATACAGAAATAAAGATGTATATTGTGCTTTGTACCTTGTTTATGAAAAACAAATGTGTTAGCATTAACTGCACAAAAGGGATATCAACCATACATTACACACTGGCTGCTATGGCTTATCTGACTGTATGTCTGTCCTCTCTTAAGGGCCAATAAAATAACTGCTTCCTGAAGTCAACAGTATGAGTGACAGGGTTTCTTTCTCTCCTAATTCCCACCACCAACCCAGATAGATAATGTACTCCCATTTAGTATTGGCAGCTCATATTTACTGATTTTATTCATATAAACATAAGATGTATTATTATTCTATTCTTCACAGGCTCCAAAACTAATTGTCTAGCTATCTGTTACTTCCACCATATTACCCCTTATAATCAGTCCCTTGTTTCACACTTTTATCTCATTTTCATACTGAAAAAAAAAATCTGTTTTTTTAGCTAATGCACACTCCTAATTTTCAGGTAACCAAATGAATATAATACAATATTGATCTCCAAGACTGACTGGTACACTCAGGAATTATGTCAAAAAATTCAAATCTATACTCACAACCTCATACTGTTTTCTATACTTACAAACTCATACTGATTACTAAGGAGGCAGTCAACAATGGTGAAAAGTGTTAGTTTTATTTGTGTCCACAATAATTTGCCAAGTTAAGACTTGGTGAGAAACTAGCTTGCTGAGCACAAAAGGTCAGGAATTTAACCTAAAGAAAAACTTAAATGCCACCATTTGTTGAAGAGGACATCCCCCTTTCAATGTCTGTGAAGAGGAAAAGCCTGCAGACACCATAAACGTATATATAATAACTCCATGATTGTACCAGAGAGAAAGGAAATTTGGGAAAACAGGTAAATCGTTACCAGTGCACACTGAACAATTACACTTGCATTGATTCTCTGTGGGAAAACAGCTGCTGAGGGGTTCAGTATTATTGAGTTTAACTCAGTTGACAGAACCATGTCCAGTTTGCACTCAACATGATGTTGGGGAGCAATTTCACACACATCATGTTTATAATCTTACCCTTAGTTAACTGAGGTCTGTGAAGTTAAAAGTTTGAAACCCACTAAATGTTATCTTTATCTAATTGGATGTCTGTCAGACAACATAAAATGAATGCAGGCTATCGATTTAGGCAATGCCTTGTTTATGTGACTTCATACTCATAACCACCGCTTTTCCTTTTTCCACCAAAATCATGTAAAATTCTAGAATTGATACTAAGTACAAAAATAGAGGAATTCATAGAATCTGAAATCCTAGCATAGGTTAATCATTCAATGAAACGTGAATTTTTCCGTAAAGTTTTCTTAAATTAGAATTCAGTTTTTAAAATTTTGTTTTAATCTCTTACAAAAACACAAAACTCTGCTTTTGATCTGTTTGTATAAGCTATGAAAATTTCAGATCAAATAACTGTGCTGATTGGAAATCAGACTAGCAATAACCATCATAACGCATACAATTTCATCTAATAAGTGTTTGTTATTTTAGTAAACCTAAATCAGTGACTTTGCTCACAATGAACAGTTTGGTGGAAACCAAATATAGAATCCAACTGGACCACCATACTGTGCACAGTGAGTATAAGCATGATGCAAGATCTCACATGTCACAGTTCTGAGGCTAGAGTTCAAAGTTGGAGGCATATATTATAGTTTGATCATTTTTTAATTGAGGTCTGTCTGTTTACTGTATCTTTAAATAGGAAGAAACCAAATGAGTCTGAGAAACACAACAGGACTGTGCAGTGGTGCAGTGGTAGCATTGTTATCTCACAGCAAGAGGTTCTCCAGTTCAATTCTGAGCTGGAATGCCTTTTGGGCAGAGTCTGTATGTCCTCCCTGTGTTTGCGTGGGTTTGCTCTGGTTTTCTCCCATGTTAGAAGGACATGCTTCTAGAGTGTTTCTCCCTGGGCCTCTGCTGAAAATTAGCTTCATTCCAAGTTGAACTTTCCTGGTTAACAAACATTAAATAAATAGGATCCAACATTTTTATATATAAATGCACATTTATTTCTTTTAGAGATGTATTCATGTTAAAAAAAAAAACTTAAAAGACTGCTTATAGCAACTGGTTCAATATAATTTCATTGATATTACATAAATTATGTATTTACTGAATTATTTCTTATATTAAGCACATATGTAGATGCCAATAAATATCATATCCTCAGATGGATATGAAAATAACAGTATTAACATATTTACTTAACATGTAACTTTTAATTTTCTTTTCAGTTCAGTTATTTGGTATTTACATAATATTAGCTTGAAGTCACAACAAATTATTACATATTTTACTAGCTGAAACTAAAAACACCTCTAGAAGAAGTTGTACTGTTATAAATGTTAGGCTCGGACTACTTTTCGGACTTCCTTCTGCTATGATGCAAAGTACAAAAATCTTCAATTGATTATCTGCCATTTGCCCTAATTGCAACATTTCACACATCCAAATGGACTGCATTTACAATGAAAAATATCAACAATGACAAAAGAGATTGCCTGTAAGTGCAGTTTACAGATGAAATTGTAATATAGAAAACCTTTATTCAAAATTATTTTATGATTAGTTGGCTGATTACTTCTTAACATACGTATCCCCTCTAAATCCACCTATAGCCCTATTAATGCTGGGGCTGCCAAGTGAAGTCTAGTCACGTGTGTTGCAGTCAATGTTTCATTCATGTGCACTATTAAGTCAAAGAATGAACTGTTGATAAATGTTGACAGATTCATTTTATTTGAAACAAATGCTTACTGTTGTTAGAAATGCATGGGCAAATATTAGTCTAATGTTTATGGGGAAGAAAGAGATTAATCACAAGGCTATAGAAGCATCCAGAAAATATATTGGTAAAACCAATTTAGACAGAATCATGTACTACCATAATGCACTATGATCTGGAAAATAATGTGCCATTATGGTATAAAACGACAATGAGCAAGGCAGGTTATCATTTGGAAATAAGAGTTGAAGATGGTCTGGTAAACAAAAGGCAATCTTTAGCTAAGGGCAATCCTAAGGAGGGTGGCCAGATGACTCAATATATTTGCTAATAAGGAAGGAAGGAAGGTGGAATTGTAAATTTGTATGAAAACTTACATTGAATTAAGTAATGATGGGGATGCCCCATCCAGCCAGTGGTTTGGAAACAATGTGTTACACTTCCAATTGAAGTATTGGTAGGTAAGGTAGCAGCTGGCACATCTGCATGGAAGTGAGAGTGAGTTAAGCAAGTATCTCTCACTGAATAAACAAGGTGAAGCACATTTCTATCAGCACCGATGTCCTTGCAGTAACTAGCAAATACAAATTACCAAGGACAGGGATGACTGGCTAAGACACATTGTGTGAATGTCACAGACCAGTCTTGGTATGAAAATCTAGTTTTGGGAGAAACTAGAAATAATTTGCAAGTCTCTGGAAAAAAAGTGATATTTGAGAAAATAAGAAATGGAGGATAATAAAGGAAGAAGAAAAACAATAAAAGAATAATTGAAGGATGGCAATGGATAGTACTTGGTGATGTTTGAGCAAAAATACTACTAAAATAAATTCTGTAACTGACATTATATTTAACATGTCATACTTTTTTTCAATAGAGAGGGCTAAATGACAAATAAATTAATAATATAAAAGCATAAAATAAGTATTTTTTTAAACAATTTTTAAAAAGTATAGGCTTTTCTGTACATGGCATACATCTGGCAGCACCCTGCTGCATAACCAAGTTGGCCTGTTTGTGCAGAATGCAGTATTGACCATTCATTTACTTTACAGTAACCTAGTACTTTATAGTGTTTGTTTTGTTGGCATACTTCCCAAGAATATTCTGTTACAAACAGCTTTTCTGCATTCTGTTTATGTTGCTATATGTCACAAGTCTGTATCTGCATTTTTTTATTTTTCTTTTATCCAGGACACTTCACACACTCTGGCTGAATGGCACGACCCTGTTGAGATGCTGTGGGGCATTATATGCCATCTGTATGTTGCAATTAGATAGTGTTATTTTTTTTCAGTTTTTGCTGTTTTGCATACCTGTATGTGGTATTCATTTGCACTAACTGCTATCTTACACATCAAACTGTTATCTAAGCTTTGTACCTGTAGTATATATCTCAGTTTCATTTAATTTATACTATAATATGTTTACTGGTGTATGATTTATTAAATGTACATTATTTTGCTACCTTCAGATATCATTTTGTTTGCTATTTCTATTTAACACTAATACTACATTAAAACTTGTTGAGTTCCAAATAAAATCTGTGAATGATGATTCCTTTATCTGTGTTACAGAAATTGTGAAATCTGATGCATTTTATATTATTATTATTCTCTGGATTCAAAAGAGTATAGGATTTTGGAAACATTTCATACGTTTCAGGAATATACGTCAGCTCAGAGTTTTTGAGTTAGAACATTGCTGGCTTCTATTAGTTAACTAAGGTCTGTGAAGTTTGAAAACACACTCTACGTTACCTTTATCTAATGGCATTGAAATGAAACAGAATCATATGAAAAATATGTCGTTGCTGCTGAAACAAGCTTATGAGGCTTCCATGAGTCAAGGTCACATTACCAGCACCAGACTCTCCCAAGGGATTTATCCATGACTGTTACATGGATTCCCTGATCCCTTAATGTCATTGGTATGTGTTATTTCCCGCAGTGCATCTTCTGTGTCCTAAGAGTATACTAAGTTCTTAGTTTGAGAAGCATTTATAACTATAGCCCAACCTTAAGTATTGCTTTTACCAGGTGATTTATACTGCTTCTTATTTACTCATGCTAAAGAAATGCCTCAGACATATCAACTGATCTATGCCAAATTATTGTATTAAGTCTTGTTGATATTTTTAGCGCAATCTTCAATTTTATTGTTAGATCATTTAATGACCTGAAACAAATCCCTCCATCCATCTATATATCCACAACCCTTTTTCCCATTTTTGTACATAAAAGTTCAATTGGGAAAGAAAAAGCAGCAAATGCACTGTGTGCAAAATTCCGTCTCTGTGTCTTGGGAATTCACCTCTATTCAATGTTCATAACAGTCCACAACACCTTCAATGAAACCAAGTAGAAGTGCATTTGCTGCTTTTTCTTTTCCAGTTGAACTTTTATGGTTGCTGCACTGTTTGCTTCATTTTTGTACATGAGGTTGGAGTGTGACATCAACAGTGAAAATTACCTGGAGCTAAGTTTCAAACCACCAGGTGGCTATCCCTGCAGCAGTTTTCTTCCATACCTCACATTCATATGTATGACCAATTTAGAGTGTCCAATCCACCTACTGCATGTCTTTCAAATGTGGAAAGAATCTGGAGCACACATAGAAAACCCACGCTAGTACAGGGAGAGCATGCAGACCTCACATATAGGGGACTCCAGCATAGAGCTGAGCTGGAGAACCCCGTGCTGTGAATTGACAATGCTATCCACTGTGGCATGCTTTATTTTTGTTTTTTATTTAATTCATTCCATTAAAAATACATTTTTTTAATAAATGAAATACACCGATTATTCTCTAAGAAATGAGAAAAAATAACAATGTTATACAGAGGTGCTTTCATAAAAACCTAGCTGAATCAACATTGATATAGTAAGATCCATGCATGTTAACCTTTTTTTTTTTAGCAAGGATTGCAGTTTCTTAAGATAGTAACAGCAATGAACTACATCACTAACTTACAGATAGCTTTGAAAGCTGTGACACTTTGCACTGTCACACAACAATAACCAGTGTCAATGTTTAACATGTGATAACTTTTAAACCTGTTAGATGCTTTGAGTCATACACTTTATTTTAGTATGCAGTATATCAGGACAGATCAAACTCCTCATACATTACAAATAATTATAATCAGGCAGCTGATTATAACCATTTGTTAATGTGTTCGAAAAATGGATTGACAAAATTGCCCTCTTGAGCTTTGCTCTTAAGGTAAATTTCTTTGTTTCTCAATTGTTTTTATTGAAACTTTTAATAGACAAAAATGATAATAGAAATATTATAAAGCAAATATACATATTTAAAAGAACAATAATAACTAAAATAACTATTTACAGTATTGTCTACTATAAAACAAAGCTTTTTAAACAGAAAAAAGAAATGTGATGAGTAGTTTTTAGTTAATTATTCAAGTCTGTTTATCCAGCAGTTCTTTGAATTTCAACCATATATTAAATTTATGAAATCCATTTCTTAAACATTTTAATGACTTCATTATAATCTTTATACAGTCATATTTGCAACTTTATTATGATCTTTGATTTTCATAATTATGTATGTTAAATAGCAGTCAACAAATACATGAACATGTATTCACCTGCACACACACACACACACACACACACACACACACACACACACACACACACACACACACACACACACACACACACGCACACACACATACACACAGCTAAAGGATAATAACATATAACAAAATCAGTAACTTAATAAAATAAAAACAGAGTAGATACACACATGCACAAATGTACACACAGACACATATATACATGTACATACACATGCCCACGCATGTGCACATGCACACAGGCATGCACAAACAAATGCACACAGACACAAAAACAGTTTAATTGGGACATTATTTCATGGTCTTGAAGAAAAGACAATAAGAAATAAAATTCATAGTGGCAATATATATATATACACACACACACACACACACACACACACACACACACACACACACACACATACACATACCAAACACACAGATGCGCACATGCACACACATCACTAGTAAATGCAACCAGAATGAAAACTTGTTTTTAATCATGTGATTTGCAAAAAAGTCAGAGCATAATGGTCTGGATTTATTAAAGTCCTGTGTTATGGCACAGGGCTTTGTTTGCCAACTCACAAATCATGTGATGCCCCCTCCACAGTGCCAGTCTTAGGACTCCTGAGGGATAAAGTCAACTGTTATATTAGCTATGATGGCAGCAGCCACTAACTCCAGCCCCTGTTTTTATGTTATTCAACAAACAGTCCTGCGATACATACTACAACTGATACTATGTAACTTCCTAGTCTCACATTTCCATTACGTGGCAGAAAAATATCTACCAGAAAAAGAGGCCTATATAATGTAGACAGACCTGAAAACACACAGTACATTGGCCCGACCCTTCTTGACCTCATACAATACCAGGACCCAACATTATCATAATATGGTAGTGACCCAGTGCTGCCTGCATATAGACTTACTATGATTCATTCATGAATTGCAGCCATTCATGTTGGTGATATACAATGTTATTGAATAAGGCAACCCACTACTGTATGTTATGATGTGCAATGTTACTACAGTAACTACTTAGTAAGGCATGCAGTAGTGAAACGTCTTACTCACAAGCACTCTGCAGTACTGTTAGACTACAAAGAGCTAACAGCCAGTCCTGAGCAGCAGACCACTTGTGAGCCTTGGTATACAAGCTACTTCTATGTGTCATTCAAGAAAATGTGACAACGCCTTTGTATTCAGGGAAAAACAGTCATTCATTCCCTTGAAATAGTAGAGATAGTGTGCAGAATAAACTTATGCTTCTATATATTATCTGTGTGAATATCAGATCCCAGTTTTAAACTGAAAAAAATTACTTTAACAGCAGTTATAAATAATCACCTAGAGATGCAGTATCATATGCCCATTGGAGAAAGGAGAAAAGAATTATTAAATATTCCCTCAGGAGGCAATTGCTCTGGATAATTAAACTGCAGTTCAGATTAGAATGTTCAGTAAGTGTTCTATAAAGATAATCTATGCATTTCTCTGCTTTACTATTTCTCAGTGTGTGTGTGTGTGTGTGTGTGTGTGTGTGTGTGTGTGTGTATGTGTATTTTGCCTTGCAGCTAGATTGATATAGATAATAATTACTAAAATATATTTCATTCTGGCATATGCTCAAGAAGAGATGTATAAATGCCACTTATTACAACTACAGTTCAACTGTTAGGTCACTGAGCAGTTTTTCTTGAAGCTTTTATTTTATTTTCATTTTTTTTCTTTCTTTTTTGCTTTTCTGCATGTTTCTTTTTCTGCATCATCTTGTATCTCTGGAGAAATGATTAGGACAATAAAACAACATCCCAGTGCTGGGACTCACAGAAACAACAAA
Source organism: Protopterus annectens (assembly GCF_019279795.1). Classification (NCBI taxonomy): domain Eukaryota; kingdom Metazoa; phylum Chordata; order Ceratodontiformes; family Protopteridae; genus Protopterus; species Protopterus annectens. The sequence continues at coordinate 1,306,984,617 of NC_056731.1, read as the reverse complement.
ACACTCAACCTTGAAACTAAAGCAGGTATTATTGGACATGAACAAAAGGTTAAATATACTGTGGTAAGATAATCTACTGCACCACAAAGTCTTTTTTAATGTTGACTATCCATAATAAACAAGCCCACCATTGTAAGAAAAGATATTAAGTTAATGGAATCATTCATTTGACATTGATCTTTGTTTTGGTTAAGACTGCAGAATTTCATCGACTAATGCCTTGCAGTAAATCCATTAGGAAGTTATTGGTATCTAATTGTCTAATCTGTGTGGAGGCCTGAGAATGACACCCTACTAATGAGATTAAAGAAGACTGGAACCTCAGCTCTGATTGTGTTAGCAGATAGCTGCAACCTTGCAGGTCATTCTTGTTAACTTAGCTTAGGCCTGAAAGGCAAGCACATGTGCTAAATTGAAAGTAAGCTTTGCAACATCTTACAGAATCACAATTTTAAACAAATCTGACGTACCTGAAATATGTAGCATTGCCCAAGGGCCTTAGTTTGCATTACACACATTTTGACAAATGGTCCAACTTTGTGAAAGTATGCAGGAAGAAGGGGAAAAAGTGCAATAAATCTATAAGTTTTAATAAGATAGAAACAATATTTTCAGAGTCCTGCCCATACTAACAACACGATTCATAAAAAAAAGATATATATATATATATATATATATATATATATATATATATATATATATATATATATATATATATATATATATAAATGCATATGTTAAAATTGCATGGTTCCCAAATAATTGCTAATTTAATAGCTTATCTGTTTTCAGCCTCATGCCATTTTACAAATTATTTGTGCTACTATTATTCAATAGTTATTTTAATTGTAAATCTGTAAAGTAGTATATAGATTTGATACCTTGCAAAAATCAAACTAACAACAGTTCTCGTGCAAATAAACAAGAAAATTCAATCATTGTTTCACTGTCACATTAAGTCAGGAATTTATTGCTAAATGACATTATCTTACAATAATCTTTCTTCAAGTTTAGAAGCAATTATGCAAATTCGACATTCTTGACATGAAAAAGGCTTCCAAAGCTTCCTGGATCTCCTATGATTAGGTATTAGTGCAATGTAACACCTTCATTACATCTACTCCATGTACCCCTACGTCAACAAGTTTCTATCAACAAACTAGGTATAAATCAATCCAGTACTCATAATTCAACTTGTGGTGAGAATATTTTAGTGATTTGGTGACAGTATTGTTAGAAATAAATATTCCAAAATCACTAGGCTGGACAATTATATTTATCTGCATCTCAGGGGGCCAGAATTGCTGAAATAACAAAGGGTCTTAAGACTCTTCCCCCCTAGCAATTATGAGTACAACATGATAGTAGTTCATGTAGGAGTAAACAACCTACTCTGTAAAAACCTTGAGGGACACACAGAAGGACATGCTAGAACTTCCTACTCAAATGTCAAATAAGGTTAAGACTGCAGTTTTGAGTGGAATCATCTCTTTGGCAAGAATGATGTCTAAACATAAGGAAAAAAATGATTGTGTCTAGCAACTGGTCACCTAAAGGGGATACACTATGTGTTGGGCTATGACATGAATACTGACAGCCCAGCCTGTTTTGTAAAGGATGGCTTACATCTTGATCAAATGATTCCATGTACTGAAAGTCTTTGCCACTTCCATACTGGCTTCCCATATTGGAACATAAGGGTAGCTCTTCTCTATGCCATTATTCTTAACAACAAGCTGCCTGATCTCAAGGCGCTTATGTCCGTGTATATTAAGTACTGAAGAGTGGTTTTAATGGAAGCAGATTTTTGGTATACCGTGATGTTAGGCATGTTAGAAAATGCAGTGGAGTCTCTGTGTTTGCCAGCAACTTTATCCCTTCAAGAGTAATACCCAAAGACCCACATAGGGAGTTATTAAATTTCAGCTTACCTTAGGCAAGTCAGCCTTCCAACTTGCAGTCTATTATAGATACCCCAGATGATCATGCACAATACTTGGAATTCCTAGATCATATACAGATAAGCAGCAACATTGTCATCCTTCATAACTTCAATTAAACCTCCATATAGGAACACCAATATTTCTAACGTAGGGTATGCACAATGATTTTTGGATTCGGAAAACAAAAAGTCCCTGAAGTTGAATAGTTCTCAAATCCACCAGTGTCAGAAACATTTTTGATCTGGTACTTACTAACACGACCCCTCTCTGTTCCATTGTTCCAGTCTCACCCTCACCAGTTCAGTTAGACCACTGTCTTTACAGATTTCATAAAGGTGCCTCATAAATTATATGATGACATCTCTAAATTTACCCACAACACCCCAAAAGTTAATTGTTAATATCTATCCAACTACACTAAGGACTATTTTCTCATTTAGGCAAATGCATCAATCTAGCAGTCCTAACTAGAGCTAACTACACTTGGAATTAAAACAAAAAAAATACACAATCCTTGTCGTCAGTTGCATAAATAACATTTATAAAAAAGGAATAACCTCTTTAAAACACCAAGGAGGGACATAGCCTCAGCATAAGAATAGTATAAATACCTCACAGAGAAACTGAAGGCTACTGTGATCCTGAGTAAAGCATCCCATGAACTGTGGTTAGCATGTAAGACAAGATATATCTACAAGATCTTCTTCAGTTTTGTTAGCAAATGAATAAATAATTATCAAGATTATTCCGAACTATTATCAATGGGGCACCACACTCACATTCATTTGACTTTAAAATATACTAGCAAATAGGATTGTTGCTAATTACTCTGCTGAAATACTTATCTCTGCTTGAATCATCCCTAATTCACTCCCACCCTCTATCATTACAAGGGGGAACATTTCCTGAAGGTGATTTCAAAGAAAATAATTGCTTCCTAAATTGGACCAGATAACCTAATGGTTGTCTGATAAACAGTCTTAAATGAAATCTCACAGAATACCTCCTTAAAATGTTCACCCTAAGCCTAGATGCAGGCTATGTCCCTCATTCCTGACACACTGCTGTAGTAGTACCTCTCCACAAGGGAGGATCCATCACTGATCCTGGAAACTAGAGGCCTAAGAACCTTACAAGTCTGATCTGTAAAGCCAGCAGCATATCATTACTGACCTCATTAATAATGATATAAAAAATGTCATTATGTTTGACCCATAACAATTTGGCTTTCTAAAAGGTAAATCATGCCTGCTTAATATTGTCATCTTCTTTAAGAAAGTCATGCGGTTCTTTTTGCTTCGCCTAATCTGGCCAGGGCATTTGAGACTATATTGCATAAACACCAATCCCACTGCATTAAGATGAGCAATCAACTATCTGAAGGACTGAATGCACATTGTCCTTGTAGCAGATCACTCTTTAAACAGAAGGTGACCATGGTGCTACCTGTGGATTTGTGCTTGGTCTTCTATTGTTCTGCATTTACTTCTCTGATCTCAAGACTGAAAAAAGAGATCTCTGGTTGACATAATTTTCTGATGACTGCAAACAGGATGTAACTGTGAAAACACATGAAGATACATATAACCTTCAAAATGAACTTACACTAGTGACACCTAGTGTATGGAAAAAGGGCTAAAACTAAAGAGAGAGAAATGTAGTATCATTCCATTCAGGAAACAGCAAATTGCTGCAGTCTGCAGCATAGAAAACACCCCTTTATAAAAATAAACTGTAATAATAGGTCTGGACTTCTGGTTTGATAGTTGTCTCTTCTTTGATTCCCATGTGGCTACTGTGGTGGGAAAAGCCGTTGGTGTTTCATAACTAATTGCTAAAGGCTTCTCTTTTAAATCAAAAGAGGTTATTATTGCACTTTATTAAGCCCTGACCAGACCCATTATAGAATACAACACATTCTTTGACACATACCCTATTTGACACATTAAAAAGCTTGAAAAGCCTCAGAGGTCCTTCACCAAAATGATCTCTGTTCTCAAAAAATCTGGGTTACCAGTAAAAACTATAAGCCCTTTCACTGTACTTTGTATTTTATAGACTCCAGTAAGAGATTTCTGCCTCATTTACCTTGTCCCAGGGGACACTTTTATACCTGACCACTCTTTTCTTGGTAAGTTGAATAGTGCAGCTAACACTAGAACCAAAGATATTAACCTACATTGGGAAATAAATAAAGCATGATGGAAGGATAGGTTCATTGCCAGATGTTTCCATCTGTTCTGGAATGAAGTTCTTTGGCATGTCAAGCAATGCAGCTCTTGTCTTTCTTTAATTCTAACTTGAAAGACTGGATGGGTGTTCTTAAATTTACACTTACAGGTCTCAACCTCCTTGGAAATGGTGGTAAAGCCTAAGGGCTGTTATATGGCAAGGTACAAATAGCCATTGCACTGGATGTTCTTTATAGCCTATGATCCTAAGATCCAGTGAGCAATACTTTCCATAGCTCCATTTGGAAATATAAAATCGTGCCCAACATTATGGTTACTGTATTTTAGTGAACTCACTAAAAATATAATTTTCATTAACAAATTTGCAAAAATTGTAATACAGTCCTTTTATAAAACTAAGTTAATATGACAGCCAGAAGAGCACACATAAGAAAAAATGGAGCTAACCCCATACTTTTATCAACATGAGGAGTAGTGATGGTTACTGTCCTTTTTCTTATCCATATCAATAATAAATGAGCTAATCCTTGGTAATCTAATAGGTGGTCATTCTTTACATCTGATCATCACTAATTCCTTTTACCTCCAACTAGTGAATAGTACAACTAATGTTTGTTGGATGCTGCCTGCCCTTCTGTCATTTACAGTTTGGTAATTATGACAATTCTTGTGAAAGTAAATACTTTTCTAGCAGTGTAGTCTTCCCTTAGTCAGTAATTGTCAGCTGCAGAGAAATTAAACCTACATATTATTGTACCATTCTCTGAAGTTAAGTTTTTGCAGAAATCTTAAAGATTGACAGAATGATACTGCAAAATTATGAAGACCACTTAGAATTGGGAGAGCAATGCATCCTTCATTCACAGTGTTTTGACCTTTTCCCCTTTATTCTTTTACAAAATATTGTTACTTAGCAGTCTCTATGCCTTAAAACAATAAACAATTATATCTATAGGTACCACTACTGTTTGCCTACTTTGAGTTAACTGTTGCTCAAGACATCATAATTGGAATGTCACAAAATTGCCACACTTGCCATAAAATTCAGAAATGTGCAAAAAGATGTGCTATGATTTGGGAGTATGGAGGATTCTTGCCCCACGGGGGGGGGGGGGGGGCACAGGGCGCTTGTCCCTGTGTATTTTCTGACACTGGGATTATTGTTGTTTTCCATTGTATTTTATGATTAATAATCACATATTGATTAAACAAGATTTAGATATTCATAGCAGATCCTCTGTATGACCCGTTGGAACAATTGGGTGTAGTTTTCTCCAAAAAGAGTATTATACAATCATTTATATTCCTTTTCTTTCTTTTCCTATGTACCAAAACCCACAACTGTTATAATCTGATGACAGAAAGTACAAGTACAAGCAAGAATAGCAAACTAAACAATATTTAGTGTTGATGGGGGTAGAAGAATATGTCCCAAATGGTGGATAGTCATTTCTTTCTGCATTAACATTCTGACAAAAGGAAAAATATTGATTATTGCAGTTTAAGAAGGCTTGTCACAATGGAATCTCACTATTAATAATTTTGCCCATACACAAATAAAACAGTAGTTTAAAAACTCAAATATGGTTTATCATAGCCTATTAGAAAGATAAACAGCTTCATTCAGTCCTCCTTGGAAACTATTTTATTTTTCCATGTGCAAATTATAAATTTAGGCATGTTACTTCATTAAGCCATACTAGGCCAACATTCCTTTTCAAAAATAATTTTGTTCTATTAGGCAAAATGACAATGTAGAAGTCATGCTGACCATGAAAATGAATCAAAAGAAAAGTGAAACAAATTTCAGAAAAAGAATGTGTAGGCTTCAGGCACCCCCCCCCCCCCAAAAAAAAAAATGTGATCCAGAGTCCTTGAATAACTGATTCTTACTGTAAGTAAGTAATTAAGTAGGTAAATAAGTAAATAAACAAGTGAACACGTAAATGAGTTAATAAATATGTAAATAAATAAAGAAGCTGATTATTAAGAAATTCAGTAAATAAATAAACATGAATACATACAAGATACAGACATTTTTAATGCTGAGGGTGAGCTTTTGCTGCAGAAGGTTACAGTTTCTGTTCCCACAGCTGATACTTTCATTCATTTCCAATACTGATGTTGCGATGTAGCATAAGGTGGGGGCTGCACTCTTGAATGTGCCTTCTTTCAGATGAGATATTAAACTGAGATCTCACAAACCTGAGCTGGTAGCTCAGTGGAATGCAAAAGATCTCTTGCTGTTTATCAAGAAATGATTAGTAGAAATCTCCAGTGCCTACACTGGCGGAGAGTGCAAACATTTTAAACACAAGTATCATGGTTGAACTATAGTTTCCCTTGTTTTAGATAATGCTGAGGAGTTCTACTTCATATCCATGGGAGCATGGTTTCCCCATTTTAATAATAAAAGCTTAGGGTATGCAGGCTGGCTATGATGTCCTGCAGTACAAAAGCTTTGATTATATTATGGTTTTAAAGTGATTTTTTTTAGAAAATACTCTGGAATGCAAAGATGTTTGCAGGCTGTAAGAGGTGCAACATTCCATATATATATATAAGCTCAATAGGTTCTCAGTTATACGCCCCTCTGAGTGAGCTGGCATGAGGGAAGGAACAATTTTATTGCAGTTCGCAGTGAACCCTACCAGGTGAATTTTGCCTCTTGTGCCCATCATCTACCGCAGGACTAGTTCTCAACAAAGCCTCAGATCATCACTGGGATTTTGTATGATCATGTGTTAATAAGAAATACAAAACAATGATTGTTAACATCATTTACACCATCATGTAATACCGCACTTGTTGACAGAGACAAAGGAGATCAGTCCTGGAGTAAATTTATTTGTACCCATAAAAATCATGCGGGTATAATTTGAATGATGTTAGGGTGGCACTTTACTTAAGATGGAGAGAAAGCTTGTCTCAGAATTGCATTGGCACTGGGTATAAATGTATCTCTCCAGTGTATTTTTATGTGCTGACTGAGACTGAAGTCCCTAGTTCTATATAACTGGAATGATATAGCTTGTGAGGATGCAGCACATTATAGAGTATGGGACCTCTAATGGCCAGACTGCAAGGTATAGATCATGATCACAAACATATACGAAACTGAGTAAAGAGATAGAACTTCAAACCTTTCCTCATACTGCATGAATTTAGGCTAACAATCTTCTTGGCTGGGAACCTTTGAAGCCTTTCCAGTTGCTTAACATGTCAAGAAAAGTACATCCCAAAGGAGGTGGTTTTACTCAATCATTGGTCCAATCATGGGTGATTAAAAAGAATGATAAGTTTTGTCTTACCTGGTGCTATTATCATGCCTGAACACACCCAAGGATGGTACAGACAGGCCAAACATTATCATTTCTCCTTCTCTTGACTCCATCTCCAACATGTACTTGAGCAGCTAATTGAACTTAAGTCACCTTTGTCATAGTCCCAACTTTTCCAACTATGACAGAGGAGCTGACTATGATAGAGACATACAAGTAATTAGGGTATGCAGGTTGGCTATGATGATATGATAGAGATGTGTAAGTAATTAGGGTATGCAGGCTGGCTATGATGGCTATGATAGAGACATACAAGTAATTAGGATATGCAGGCTGGCTATGATGGCTATGATAGAGATGTACATGTAATTAGGTTATGCAGGCTGGCTATGATGGCTATGATAGAGACATATAAGTAATTAGGGTATGCAGGCTGGCTATGATGGCTATGATAGAGATGTACAAGTAATTATGGTATGCAGGCTGGCTATGATGGCTATGATAGAGATGTACAAGTAATTATGGTATGCAGGCTGGCTATGATGGCTATGTTAGAGAGATGCAAGTAATTGGGGTATGCAGGCTGGCTGGCTATATTAGAGAGATACAAGTAATTAGGGTATGCAGGCTGGCTATGATGGCTATGATGGAGATGTACAAGTAATTAGAGAATGCAGGCTGGCTATGATGGCTATGTTAGAGAGATACAAGTAATTAGGTTATGCAGGATGGCTATGATGGCTATGATAGAGATGTACAAGTAATTAGGGTATCTAGGCTGGCTATGATGGACTTCCACAGGGGTGCAGCGGTAGCGTTGTTGCCTCACAGCAAGAGGTTCTCCCGCTTGATTCTCGGCTTGGGTTGGGAGTGCCTTCTGTGTGGAGTCTGCATGTCCTACTCGCAGTTGAGTGGGCGTTCGAAAGACATGCGTTGAATGGGCGTGCCTTCGTTGAAGGTTGGGCGTTGGGCTGGCAACTCGACACCATAAAAAAACAACTGCCAATCATTAGTGGACCGGAGTTCTGCTGTGACGACCATTAACCGGGAAAAGCAGAAAAACAAACAAACAGGCTGGCTATGATGGCTATGATAGAGACATACAAGTAATTATGGTATGCAGGCTGGCTATGATGGCTATGAGAGAGATGTACAAGTAATTAGGGTATGCAGGCTGGCTATGATAGAGGCATACAAGTAATTAGGGTATGCAGGCTGGCTATGATAGAGACATACAAGTAATTAGGGTACACAGGCTGGCTATGATAGAGGCATACAAGTAATTAGGGTATGCAGGCTGGTTATGATAGAGACATACAAGTAATTAGGGTATGCAGGCTGACTATGATGGCTATGAGAGAGATGTACAAGTAATTAGGGTATGCAGGCTGGCTATGATAGAGGCATACAAGTAATTAGGGTATGCAGGCTGGCTATGATAGAGACATACATGTAATTAGGGTATGCAGGCTGGCTATGATAGAGACATACATGTAATTAGGGTATGCAGGCTGTTTATGATAGAGACATGCAAGTAATTAGGGTATGCAGGCTGGCTATGATAGAGACATACAAGTAATTAGGGTATGCAGGCTGGCTATGATAGAGACATACATGTAATTAGGGTATGCAGGCTGGCCATGATAGAGACATACAAGTAATTAGGGTATGCAGGCTGGCTATGATAGAGACATACATGTAATTAGGGTATGCAGGCTGGCTATGATAGAGGCATACATGTAATTACGGTATGCAGGCTGGCTATGATAGAGACATGCATGTAATTAGGGTATGCAGGCTGGCTATGATAGAGACATACAAGTAATTAGGGTATGCAGGCTGGCTATGATAGAGACATACATGTAATTAGGGTATGCAGGCTGGCCATGATAGAGACATACAAGTAATTAGGGTATGCAGGCTGGCTATGATAGAGACATACATGTAATTAGGGTATGCAGGCTGGCTATGATAGAGACATACATGTAATTAGGGTATGCAGGCTGGCTATGATAGAGACATACATGTAATTAGGGTATGCAGGCTGGCTATGATAGAGACATACATGCAATTAGCGTATGCAGGCTGGCTATGATAGAGACATACATGTAATTAGGGTATGCAGGCTGGCTATGATAGAGACATACAAGTAATTAGGGTATGCAGGCTGGCTATGATAGAGACATACATGTAATTAGGGTATGCTGGCTGGCTATGATAGAGACATACATGTAATTAGGGTATGCAGGCTGGCTATGATAGAGACATACATGTAATTAGGGTATGCAGGCTGGCTATGATAGAGATATACATGTAATTATGGTATACAGTGGGTTACATGAAGAAGAAGAGTGAGAGAGGAACCTGGTGGAAGATCTTTTTATTTAATTAATTAATTTATTTGACATTTGTTAACTGGGTCAGTCCAACTGAGCCAAAGGCCTGTTTTCAGTAGAGACCAGAGAAGAAAAGCTCCAAATTAATTCACAATCTTATAAAAATTAGCAACATAACAAAAATGATCAGTTTTACAGAAAACATAACATGAGGTATATTAGTTACAGATAACATCATTGCATACTTTAATAATAATAAAAAATGCAATTACAGAATACGTACAAGATATGAGATACACTCAAAGTATTTGACAGACAGAGACATGGTGTTGACACTATTATTATGTTTTAAATAAGGAAGTATAGAATTTTAAATCCATGAAGAATGAAATAGAATTCCAAGACAGAGAGAAGAGCAGAAAGAAAGGGGGCATTATAAATTAGATGTGTAAAAGATGAGTAAGTGAGAAAGTCATCATTTGGGGGTTAGACATGGGCAGGACCAGGTCTATAGTAGATAGTGTTTAAGTTCATGTTTAAACAGGTGCCTTTGGGAGATGCTTCTTATATTAAGAGGAAATGAGTTTTAGACATGGGCTACAGAGTACTTATAGAAGGATTTTCCAATATGTTAGGTTTGTAGATATCAAGGAGAAATTTGTCAGTTGTGCAAAGGTGACGACGGAGGCTGTAATAAGATACGAGGTTAGAGATGGAGGAGCAGGAAGAGGGATCATTCAGAATGGAGTGGGTAATGTCTAGTTGATGAAGTAATCTTCTTAATGTGGGTCGGATTAATATGTTAGTGAATGCAGTAGCACTGTTGCAGTCATATGCAGGGATAAGAAACCAGAGAAGGTCTAGAAGGATTTTGAGGATATCTTTACTGCTAAATCAATTAGTATAACATCATGTGGACTCAGGGACCGAATGGCCAATGAAACAAACTCCTTACAGTGTGCGTGGTCAAATCAAGTACACTGTGATGGAGAAACTAGAGGATATGTAGAAAATGGCACCATCCAGGAGGCCATCAGTCCTTGGAAGTAGTGGTGTCAAAGAAAAGAAACAGTACAGGGATTTGTAAAGACTCTAGGAATCTAAACAGTCACACAAAACTAGATGTGTACACGACACTTAGGACTGATGAAGCATTGCAACAGCTTTGTGCTGCTGAATATTTGACCATCACTGACATGAGTACGGGTTACTGACTGGTACTCCTATCACCCACAGAGATGCAGTGGTCAGCATTTGTCATTCCATTCCATTTCAATTGTTTGAATTCACCAAAATGCCTTTTGAAATTAAAAGTGCCTTGCCCCATCATGTTATATTTTCTAAGGCTTTCTATTCTTTACTAATTTGACATGTTTATCCACTTTACAAAACACATTGCTATATAAATCTTCACAATTTTGAAATGATAAATCTTCCTTAATCCTTGTGTTAAGTGCTTCAATCTCACTGAACGTAAGTGAAATATAGGAGTTGTTTCACTTGATAATTAAATCCATTAATTCAAAGCCATGTCTATGAAACATATCTATTAAATCTTTATATAAATTACAATCAATGGTCTTGGCATTAGGAAATTTAAAAGTACGTAACCCTTGTAGTACTAGTTTCAATTTAATGCACTCAATAAGGCAACTGTTGTCCAACTGTATTCTTTTTTTACCTTAGTGAGCTTCCTTTCAAGCATTTACAACACTGCAAACAATGTCATAATACTTATGAATTGGAATATACAGAGTTGGGATCCAACAATTTTAAGGTTAAGTTACAGAGTGGCAATTGTGACACTAAACTTGTGGTGGACATTACAGTGTGTTGAACTTGTTCCACTTTTTATACTGGAAAAACAGAGCATTATTTTATAAAGAGAATTAATGGATACACTTATGACATAACAACCAAGCCAGGTGACAACACACTGTACAAGCACTGTTTAGTTTGTCCCATACTCAAAAGGTTCCACTTTGCTATTATTGAGAGAATTACTATTAACCCTAGAGGAGGTAGCTGGGAGTCCAAGTTCGAATATAGAGAGTTATACAGGCAGTTAAAATTGAATACCATAACCCACCCAAGTTAAACAATAATGTGTCAATAGACCCATTTGTAAGAATGAGGGCAGAGAAATTATGGAGTCTTCAAGGTATTCATTTATGATATACAGTTCCTATATACATACATAACTTCAGGATGTTTTAAGATGTTTTTAAATGTATATTTTTATATACATATTTACACATTTTATGTATATTTAAGATTTAAGTGATTATTTGTTGTTACATGCATAATTAGAGTTTATTTCTGTGCTGGTCTGTCTGTTTAACTTCCACACTATTTAATGATTTGTGGAGAATTTTTTTCATTTGATAGGTCAATCAATTAACTAAATAACTCATTTGGCCAATGACAGAGCTTATCTGAGGGAATAATATATATTAGACAATGGGCTTACTGTATATCAGTACCCTGACTGGAGAATGAGCGTTCTCCAGTAGGGTATTAATGTAAAAGTAATGCTCAGTGAAAAACGAGTCCGCAGTTTCAGCTGCAGTTGAGCTTGGAATGAGAAAAATGGAACAGACACCATTATTTTATGCTCACTAAGCAGTGCTTTTGCTGTTTAGCGAGTGTAAAATATAAAAAAAGAAGACAACAAAAAAGATATGCATGTGTTCATGTCTGTGTTTGAGTGTATGTGGGCATGTCAGTGAGAGAGAGCGATCGATGGAGCGAAAGAGAAGTGTGTGTTTATGTTTCTGTCTGCATTAGGGGTGCCACCATTTCAAATGTCCAAAGTGGGACATTTTTGGTACAGATGAGACTGAAATGCTTTGCAAGGACGGCTTGCACGGTCAAACCAAGTAGAGCAACCACAAATGACCAGCAAAAGCGATGGTAAACCCAGATAGTAACAAATCCTTTATTAATCAAGATAACATATTGAAAATATGTCAATAAACCAGACCGGTTTCGGCCTCACAGCCTTTGTCAATGGTGTGCAGAAATAAATTTGTTTAAAAAAAGAAGAACTGGTACTGGTTATATTTATAGTCCTCCCTGTTAGACCAGAAATCATTGGTATAGCCCAACCTAGTGTTTGGGATGTATAAATGCGCAAAAAAATGGAACAGACACCATTATTTTATGCTCACTAAGCAGTGCTTTTGCTGTTTAGCGAGTGTAAAATATAAAAAAAGAAGACAACAAAAAAGATATGCATGTGTTCATGTCTGTGTCTGAGTGTATGTGTGCATGTCAGTGAGAGAGAGCGATCGATGGAGCGAAAGAGAAGTGTGTGTTTATGTTCATAGGTTCATACTAGGCTATCTGCCCTAGGGCATTTATAAGCCTAGCCAGAATGTGTTTGGCTTTCGCCACCCATTTTAAATTTATTTTGCTATGCCCTTTTTCGAGGTTAGTATACTGTGCCTCTGTCTAACAGTGACACAGAAGTGATACCCGGGGTAAACCTATGATCTCCCATCCACTCATCAAGATTCCTCTTGAAGAGAGTCAGTGAGGGACTCTGCCTAACCTGGACTGGGATTTTATTCCAGAGTGAAGGGAGCCTCTGGGTTATAAATCTGTCCCTCCAGCATGTCCTATTTATTTCAGTGCTGAGGTTCAAGTCTCTGGAGTGCGTAGCTCAATGGGATTTGGATTTTCTGAGGTGCAGCATGTCCATTAATTCCAGGTTGGACATGGCTTTATATGTCAGGCACAGATCGCCTCTGAACAAGCGGTATGCCACTGAGTAGAGCTGGAGTTTCTTTAACTGGGCAGCATATGACATCTGTTTGAGCCCTTTGATCCTCTTGGTGAGGTACTTTTGGGGTCTTTCCAGTTGCTGCAGGTGTCTGGTAAGGTACATCCCAAAAGGGGCATTGTACTCAATTATGGGCCTGATGAGGGATGAGTAAAGAGGCACGATGACGTCCCCTGATCTAGATGTGAATCCCTTAATGATTAGGTGGGCTATAGAAAATGTTTTTCTAACCACTTTGGCCACGTGGTTGTCAAATGAGAGATTGCTATCAACTTGGGTCCCCAGGTCCCTAATTACTTCTTCTGTACTTAATGGATTACCACCTATGTGGTAATTTGTGGGCACTTTGTTTTTGCCAAAGGGGATGACTATACACTTTTTGGCATTTAGCTTGAGGCCATGGCTCTGGCACCAGTTGTCTGTTTCTATGAGGCCCTTTTGGAGGATGCTTGTGCCGGCTGGAGAGTCGATTATGGCACCCAGTTTGCAGTCATCTGCGAACTTGGTCAACCACAGTCCTTCCGTGTTGGCCTGTATCTCCGAGAAATATATACGGAACAAGAGAGGTCCCAGGACTGAGCCTTGTGGGACACCACTTGTAACTGGTTTGGAGTCTGACATGGCTCCAGCAATTCTAACCATGTGGGTTCTGTCCTTGAGCCAATTTGCAATCCATCTAGTGACATAGGGGTTTATATTTAAGCTGGTGAGCTTATCTATAATGCCCGAGTGGGGTATTGTATCGAAGGCTTTTACGAGGTCCAGGTAGGCTGTGTGGACCACCTTCCCCTCGTCAATGGCCTTGGTGACTGTTTCAAAGAAATCACCCAGGTTTAAGAGGCAGGATCTGCCCTTAACAAAGCCGAACTGGGTAGGATCCAGTGTTTGTAGGTCCCCAATATCTTCATTTATGAGGTCCATGGTAATCCTTTCCATAGCTTTGCAGACCAAGCTAGTCAGGCTTATGGGGCGATAGTTTCCAGGATCCGTTGAGGCACCACCTTTATGGAGAGGGACCACTGTTGCTGTATGCCACTCTTTGGGCACATATCCTGTAGTAAGGCTGAGATTGAACAGTAGTTTTATGTTTGGGTTTAGCTCTTCTTGGTGTTCATGTAGGACGCAGCCCGGGACACCGTCTGGTCCCATTGATGCTGTGTTTTTTGCTTTGGAGAGGGCGGCTCTTACCTGAGCATCTGAGATGTCAGGGGTGCAGCACTCTGCTGGGATAGATATTTGCCCTTTTGGTGGGGAGGGGGGGGGGGAGAAGTTTGCGCTGAACCTGTCAGCTAAGATGTTGGCAATGTCTGTGGGTTCGGTGTATTTTTTGTCATTTTGGACTAATTCTGAGCATCTCTGGGAATTACCACCCAGGTTCCTAACATCACTAAAGAAAGCCTTGTGATTATAACATTTAGGTGTTTCAGATACAGAATTACTGTTTTATGCAACTATTACATAAAATATAGGAAATCATTTTGTCCTAAAATCTCAGGACATTTGCCATTTTTACAATTTTTTTTGCAGGACACAACTGCCCAGAGGGACTGTCCCTCACAAAGTGGGACAGGAGGTAACCCTAGTCTTCATGTATGCGTGAATGCATGAATGAAAGCAGAGAGACTCTGTGTGTGTGTCTGTGTGTGTGTGTGTGTGTGTGTGTGTGTGTGTGTGTGTGTGTGTGTGTGTGTGTGTGTGTGTGTGTGTGTGTGTGTGTGTGTGAGAGACAGAGAACATAAGAGAAAACGCGAGAGTGTTGTGTGAGTGAATGCATGTATGTAAGCAGAGGAAGCTGCGTGTGAGGGAGATCGAGAAAGAGTGAGACTGAATGTGTATATGAAAGTAGATGGAGACTGAGAGATTGAGAAAGAGGGAGAGACTGATTTTGTGTGAGTGAATGTGTACATGAAAGCAGAGGAGACTGTGTGTGTATATGTATGTGTGTGAAAGCAAAAGAGACTGTGTATGTGTGTATGGGAGAGAGAATGGACTGTATGTAAAATTGTTGTTTCACTTGCTTATTATTTTTTAAGCACTAAATTATTTTTTATATATGTTTGATGTAAAATGTTTCGTCCAACACCATTAAAATATACTACAGCAAGTTTCTAGTAGTAGGCGGAGGAGCTATTTTACTTTAAAAATATATTTAAATAATAATATAATACTTAAGCAAAGTAAGTACCTAAGAAAATAAAACATAATTTTACAGAAAGCCCATTCTCTAAGCACAATAATGCCCTCCAGGGTGTGTGTTAATGTGCAATTAACACCCTTCCGGAGATGTAGAGGCCCTCCACCACTGGGCGGACATTAATTATACATTAACACATACCCTGTCAGGCATTATTGCTTGCTTAAGGTTTCAGTTGTCTCTGCTCAGTTCTGGTGAAGTCCTTGTAGCAGAAGGGATGAAAGAGCTTAACAGTTTGTATTATTATGTAAAACTATATCAAAGTGGATTATTCTAAATAAATTATTGGTGCTGTTTTTTTCTGGATACAGGAGGATTCCTCTGCACATCTTTTTATAGTTATTTCTGGCTAAGACCAAAGTCATCATGTACTATGGTATCCAGAAATACCCTATCATGCCAAATAAAATTAAGCATTCCTGACCAGATGAGAATCATGTGGATGTTATGCAAACATGGAAACACATAGGAAATCAACCAGACCTGGCATTAACATATTTATCTCATAGCGACCAAGCAGAGGGTAAGGTGGCAGCTTTTATATACACTTCTTGTATGGTTAATAACCAAATGCCAACAATGGCAATGATAGCAATTGGGAAGGAAGTACTCATACCATACTTGGTATTTACTCTCCCTATCTTTGTTTCCTCTTCATCTGTCAGTCTTCTACAGATGCAGACCACTCAAAATAAACCTGATGGGTTTACTACTGAGGCAAAAGGGAGATGGCATAATTACATCAATGTCAAAGCAGGTTTTGGGCTGTCCATTAGCATTACATGTACCATCTTAATGAGCATATGAATCACTAGCCTATTAACATTTGAATTACTGTAGGTCACTTTATCTTTGTTACATTCAGACATTTACAAGGCCAGTTAGATCTATGTGCTCTGAATGACTTTTAACAATATTTTTCAGTCCATTGTTTACTCAGCCAGTGTTTTTTTATTTAGTGTCCCCAATGGCCTGGAACACGTATGACAGCTAAGTATTCCATCAACCTAATTCAGTTGGCCTCATTCTCAGCTTCTTAAAGAAGCATCATGTACTTGGATTGGAGCAATTACATGAGTCATCAAAATCCCACCAAATTACTTTTTAGGTGTTCTGTATATGGTATGCTGATTTGATGTCTGTAGAACTGTTTTTTTGTTGTTGTTTGTCTTTCGGCTTTTTCCCGGTAAGGGGTCGCCACAGCAGAACTCCGGTCTGCTAATGATTGGCAGTAGATTTTTACAAAATGCTGAAGTGCCAGCTTGACACCCAACCTTCAACGAAGGCACGCCCATTTACGCACGCATGTTTTTCGAATGCTACCCAACCGCGGGGAGGACATGAAAACTCCACACAGAAGGCACTCCCAAGCCACGCCGAGTATCGAATGGGAGAACCTCTTGCTGTGAGGTAACAATGCTACCACCGTACCACCATGGCATTTCTGTATAACTAATATAGTAATAACATTATTATATCAGTAAAATGCTTAATTTAATCACCATTTTTTCATCGCACCAGAAGGGAGTGAAGGGCAGAAGAAGTCCCTTCTAGCGGGGTGAAAAATGTAGTGGTTACATTAATAGTTTTATGTAAAAGCTCATTTTATTATTTTTTATGGTTGATTAAAGTTGATTAAAATATGTTCCAGATAAGCCCATGGTCTACATGGTTTTTTTGCACCCCAGAGTGTCTATTTTTAAGGATTTGGTATAGTTGGCATGGTTTGCACTACAGACACTTGTTTCCATTTGTTTGGAATTGGATCAGATAATATCCCAGGCTGGTTACTAAACAACCTAAAACATAACCTAGTGGAGCCACTTGGCACTCTGTTTAACCATAACCTGAGCACTGGCTTTGTTCCAGCAGAGGGGAAAACAGCAACTGTAATCCCCTTGCACAAAGGAGTCCATTAACCAACCCTGGGAAGTATAGACTCATACACCTAAGCAGCCTTATCTGCAAGGCCGTGAAAAAAAATCATCATCAATCTTATCAACAAGGACATAGGCAACCTTCAAACTCTCAACCTGACCCAGTTTGACTTCATTAAGGGTAGCCCATGCTTACTAAACCTGGTGGACTTCTTCAAAAATGTCACCAAAGCCCTGGACAAAGGCAAAGCACTATATACTGCCTACCCTAACTTAGCCAAGGCTTTCAACACAATCCTCCACTCAGATATCATTGAAAAACTCTCCCAGCTGAGGATTAACCCATATGTCAGTAGATGTGTAGCCAACTGGCTCACCAACAGAACCCATACTGTCAAAGTTAGAGATTCCATCACCAGTAGAACAGTTACCAGTGGAGTACCACATGGTTTTGTTATGGGCCCTCTAATGGATGGACTCTATTTCTTGGAAGTTCAGGCCAAAGTAGATGGCCTGTGATGCAACAAGTTCAAAGATGACTGCAAGCTGGGAGCAGTCACTGAGTCCCCCAAAAATATTATCATATTACAGGAGGGGGTAACACATACAAATGACTGGTGCCAAAGCCATGGCATAAGGCTAAATGCAAAAACATGCTTCATTGTTCCCTTTTGCAAAAGTAGCCCCTGCAAATTACAATAATGGCAGCATACCACCAACCTTGAACCAAGTGGTGTGTGACTTGGGAAAACAAGTTGATAGCAATAGAAACTTAATCACCGTGTGTCCACAGTGGTAAGGAAAGCCTTTTATGTTGCACACCTCATAAGTAATGGCATCACATCCAAGACCAAGACTGTTGTAACTCTTCTGTACTCCACCCTCAGTAGACCACTAACAGAGTACAATGTTCCCTTTTTCATGTACCTCACCAGACACCTGCAGCAGCTGGTGAGAACACACAGGGTTGTGACAAATAGAATTCAGGCCTCCATAACATGACCTACATGGAAAGACTGAAGTCCTATCACAGTAGTCTGTGTCTTACAGGCTGCAGAAATGTGACCTGTGCCTGGCCTACAGAGCAGTCTCTGACCCTTCCCTAATGGAAATACTGCATCTCTACAAATTACTCCAGAGATCTCAAACTAGCCTGTGACTTAAACAAAACATGCTGGAGGGACAGATATGTCTCCCAGAGACAGCTGCTACTTTGAAATAAACTGAGCTCCTCAATGATCCTATTTAAGCACAACCCAGACAACTGAATGAGAGATCATAAATTCACCCCTGGGGTGGCACATATGTCCCTCATGAACAGGGGCAGCTGGTGCTGATCATAGACTCACTCTGCAAACAACCAAAACATATAACAATGTTCAGTTAGGGAACCATCTAACATTGGTCAGTTAGAGAATATGGATATTACATGGCTAGGCTTGTCAAGGTGATAGGGCCATTAGCCTAGTAACCTCCTATGAACATATGAACCTATGCAAGTGAGGGCATGTACAGGGACACCTACTTGCTCAGTGCAGTCCCCAAAAGATGCAGTGTGTAAGAAAAGTTAAAAGAGAAATTATTTTCTACATTACATTAGCTAAAACAAATATATATATATATATATATTTATATATATATATATATATATATATATATATATATATATATATTTATTTGTTTTTTAAATGTCATTTTAGAATAGCAGTATCTATTTTTGTCTGTTGGTTATGCAGGGTTACCTGTATATGGCAATCTTTAGTCATTTGGGTTTCCTCTCATAACCAAGCCATGCCAGCCATGGGTAAACACTGCATTACCCACACCCAAATGTCCAATATCACTTAGAGAGTAACATTCTTTATTTCAAAACATACAACCAAAAGCTGTTGCATGGTTCCATGAAAGTAATGGCAAAAAATCAATTAATAAAAAATAAAGTTGGACGCACACCTGGATTCATTATCCTTTCATACAGGACTAGCTTAGTGCTGCACGGAAGCAGCCATTTAGGAGCAGGACAGCAGCACATATTGCATATCAATGAATGCATGCTTCCTGAGCTCCTAAACGGACATGGAGCATGTATGAGTGCAGCGAGCGTGTCTGAGAGCAGAGCTCTCAGAATATACATGCCCCTACAATGAACAGCAGTGTATGAATAAGAATGAGCGAGACCGCTCTTAGGTGTTCGCATACCCCCAGCAACATCCCCCAAGTTTGCAAGAGCAATAGTTAAAAACATGAAATAGAAAGAAGTGTTTTTTTTTATAAAACAGATTAAATTTAACCATAGTCGTGTGGGTTTTCCCATCACTTAGCTATGATTAATGCAGCTTAAATGGCACAAGAGGATAAAAAGCAAGATATATGAAAATGAAGCAGTATAGCAATAGTGTAGTGGGCAGAGCGTTCGCTTTATGAGCAGTCATTACCAGTTCGAGTCCCACTCCAGTGTAATCCATTTTCCATGTCAAATCACTTTATGATCAATTTATTTTGTTGCATAACCTACGACATAATATATATTTGTGAAATGGAGTACTGCATTAAATGCAGATGTGAGGTGTCATTGTCATAATGTTGTAAAGTCCACAGATAATCACAAGTGCCCCATACAGTATATATACACAGGAATCAAGGATACAAATGGAAGGTAAAATGTGTAATGAATGATAAATCCATACAGTTTCCAAATCCACCACTTTCTCAAGAACCATTATACATTACTGTCTAAATTAGTGTGGTGGTAAGTGGGAGTAAGCACTAGTAAGCAAGAATAAGCATATTTAAGTAGTAGTAAGTGGGAGTAAGCATACTTAAGCAGTAGTAAGTGGGTTTAAGCCCATCTGCACTGGGATAAGCAATGCTCACACAGGTTAAGCAATATAGAAGCTAACTCTCTGTAAGCATATTTAACCAGAGGTTAACACTGCTTACCTTCATGTACACCTGTGCAAACCCACTTACAATTGCTTAAAAGTGCCTTAATCACTCTGTATGCATTAGCCACTGTTCTGGCCAGAACAAAAACAAACAGCCTTTGCAGGTCTTGAAACCAGAACCCTGTACACTGTAGTCATAGTAGATAATCACTAAGCCATTACAGCAGTACATACGAATGAGGTATCACCAAACAGTTCCTCACTATAGGAAATACAAACTGAACATGTGAAAGGAATCTATATACAGTTTTATATTGTATAACCTACTACAGGACATAAATATGTGAACTGGAGTACTGCACTAAGCCCAGATTTGAGGTGTCATTGTAATAAAGTGTTGAAATCCCCTAATAAACACAAGGAGCCCATACAGTGTACGTACACATGAATCATGGATACCAACGACATATAAAACATGTAATGAATAATAAATCAATGACAAAATGCAAATATAATGCAAATTAAATATTAAGCAATGCTAAGCATTGCACAGCCCAGCTTAGTAGGTGTAAGCAATGTGTAGGCCAGCTAACTCAGTCTGCCCATTGGTATATCCCTTTAATCAATGCCAATCTTAGGCAAGCAGGTTTGTCCATAGCTTAGTATTTTCAAAACTGTCCAATCACAGCAAAGTGAGGAAAACCAGCCCTATTTAAACCCAACAGGTGGGAATACATCTCATAACTGGTTGTAGCTTCCCCTTGTAGGCACTATGTGTGGAATGGGAGATGGTGTGCATTTTTGGGCACAGCACTGGGGCACCCAGAAGTCCAGTGTCATGTCAGGATTCCTTGTGAAAGACCATGACCAGAGACTGCTGCAGGACCAGTACCAGGGTTCCCATTACAAAGCGGAAGCCTGGGACTGTCTTGCCCATGACCTCAGCTGTGCCACTGGCATACCCCACTGGTGAGCAGGCCAGGCATCACTATGCTGACCTGAAGCAGAGAAAGGGGGATCTCTTGGATCAGTGGGTCCAAGAGGCTAGGAGGACAGGGGATGTCCCTGCCATGTGTAAGTATCAGTCCACTACCTGTTTAATAATTGCCAGCTCATGTATTTTATGGATTTTATGCATATTATGGATAGGTATGGTTAAATATTCTTCTTATGTATTTCACAGCGGCAGGTGAGCAGGCTGTGAACCAGGAAGCCAATGGCTGTAGACTGCAGCGGTTGCGATGCAAGCCAGGTTAGTAATACTCTTGCATGTACTGTCATAGGAAATAAATCTAAAAGTAGTAGTAAGTTAATTGCCTGTATAAAACCTGTATTGTTTAAGGCATGTACTGCATACACTAGAGAATAGGGCAGGAAGAGTCTCATATAGGTTGTATGTAAATAAAAGCATAATAGCCTGACAGTAAAGGTCTAACTGCTGGACTGCAAATGTTCACTCTGGTATCATATGGCAATGTAGAGCTGCAATCACTTAATAGTACTGTTGTAGTAAGCACTGTTACCCACACTGTGCTACATAAAAAAATGTGTAGGAATGTCTGTATATGACTGTTGTAATCCCCAGAGGTCAAATAGTACAACTGAGAGAGACTTAGACAGAAAACACTAAAAAGACAGACAACAAAATTCAAACAGCACACTCATCTGTGACATGAACTTTTTTTGTATTTTTTGCACACACAGCCATGGTTCCAATCCTAGGAGTGGTAGTAGGCTGTATCCAGAATCATACCCCACAACTGAAGAGATATGTCCAGAATGTCAAGTAAATTGGTCCATAGCTGCTTCCTGTCACACTGTCCCCCTGGCAATTCAGTGGGATGATCCCAAACATTTAGGCAGCAAACAAGACATACAACTGATTGTCAGACATCTATAACAACAAACCTGTCACTCTAGCAACTCCCCAAAATGTTATGAGAGTAAGTAGCCAAGTATGTCTCATCTCCACCCCCATGTTGTCAAGCTGTGACAAGAGTATGTACAGTATCAGAGTGAGATGTATATGCATAATACTAATGTGGAAACTGGTAATTTGTGTGGCAGCATGTATGTAGTGCTAACAAACATTGCTCCCACAGGTCTGTCAGATATGAACACTGTGCCTATAAATACAATATTGATATCCTGTACTGGTACTGTTTACTCTGGTATTGTATGTCATTGTTAGTGTTGATGTTGCTCAGAATAAAAAGGTATTACTCATCACTGTCAGCCACACTGTACTACATAATACAACTGTTTAGGAAATCCTGTATAAGAGTGTTGTAATTACAAGGTCAGAATGTAAAACCACAGGAGAATTATAGACAGAATCAGACAAGAGATACACAGCAATATCTGTATAGCACACTCAATTGTGATAGACAGTGTTTTATTTTTAGCAAACACAGCCATGGTTCGAATCCTGGGAGTGGTAGCAAGCTGTATGCAGAACTATACCCCACAAGTGTACAGAAATGTCCAGAATGTCCAGGAATTCGGCCCATATCTGCAGGCTGTTACTCTGTCCCCCTGCCATATTAGTGTGCTACTTTCTGACATGTAGGCAGCATTTCATGTCATATAACTGACTGTCAGATCTGTACATATTTGGAAAATGTCAAATAAAACAAACCTGTCATTGTACAAGTCACTAAAGGTTTAAGAGGGCAATAGTTGAAATATGTCCCAGTTCAGCTGCATGTGGTGAAGACATGCTAAGAGTGTGTGCAAAAAGAGATGGACAGGCATGTGCATAACATCAACCTGGAATCTGGGAGTATGTATAGAAACAGTTAGGTAGTGTTAACAAACAATACCTCCACAGCTATACCGGGTAAGAGGTGTATACTGCAGGTAAAACTCAGTTCATGCATATAGTTGTTGGCAGCCATACCAATGTCCAAACTAAGGCAATAGGGTAGTGTACTAATACCTGTAAAGTACAGATCACAGCACTGACTAGGAAAGTAATGGGAACTACAGGAATATACTAATTGTTAATTGACATCTTTTCTCTCCCCCCCACCATATCTGCAACAATAAACTAAATACACAACTCAATTGGTATGTGCTGAAGAAACTCTATTGTTGGGACATATGCCTATTGTTTGATAATTATTTAAATGTGTTTCTATGCATGTGCCATGTTGAAATACTCCCACATTGGCGGCATGCTGCCATCAATGTACCTGCATACTGTTGTAATGACCACTGTGGTCCCATATATGCATGTGTTCTGTTTGCTATGCAACTGTTCCATATCTTGTGTTTGGGTTAATGGGAATATTTATGCATGCTGTTATACCTAATCCTGGAATGTGTTGACTATTACTAACCCACATATGTTGACAAAATTGAAGCACCATAGCATGTTTAGGAAGGCCGGTCCTGGCAGACCCACCTGTCCCACCTCAGCTGGCCATGGCACCGGGCACCAGCATGTCTGGGGCCCAACCCTGGACCTACTTGTCCACTGGTCCTGCACCACCTTTGGGTGGAACCGCCTCAGGGGATGGGGCTCACCCCCCCTGGGAGCGGGCATTGACAGGAACCTGTCACCCATCGCCAGGTCTGGGTCATGGTGCATAGCGAGCTCTGCAGGGAGGTCGGAGATCTGCTATGCCAGCTTGAGGGCCATGTGTCACAACTAGAGGGTCAGCTTGGCCACCCTACTCAGCCCCCAGTGCAGTCATCTTCGGGGCTGTGAAGTTGCAGTGGTGACTGCCCATGGGTGGGGACCTCAGTTCCATTGTTTCTACTAGGGGGCTCATGGGCATCTGATTTCCAAACACACCTCCACATCAAGGTGTTTACCCCCCATGTGTCATATACCGCCCCTGTGTGTGTCTTGCTTGTCTTGTCTGTTAACCTACCCAGCCTACCTCCACAAATATACCTACTATCCACGCCAACATCCCACTCTCACCTGAAATGTTAACCTACTCAGCCTACCTCCCCAAATATACCTACTATCCCTCCCCAACATCCCACTCTCACCTGAAAAAAAAGGGCAATTTGTTCTCAAAAAAAAAATCTTGCCCCATAAATAGCTGTCCATTTCACACACATGTCCACTGGACACATGTAATCTGGTCTAATTGGCTTTACAACGTCTTACTGTTGTCCTCACCCCTCTCTCAGGGGTATGAGTGTCCAAATCTATCTCCAAATTCAGTGTACATGCACAGCTGTTTCTGCAGAAGAAATGGGCAGCTATGGACCTTCCCTACACCCTTCCTGCCCAACCCTAGCTATTTTCCCTACTGTCTTTCCCTCTTTGTGCCCCTTTTTCACCACTTTCATATCAACCCTTTTTCATTTCTTTTAAGGTAATTAGCATGGGGATAAGCGGGAGTAAGCACTTTTAAGCAGCATTAAGCAGGTTTAAGCTTGTTTGCACATGGGGTAAGCAATGCCTACACAGGTTAAGCAATTGAGAAGCTAAATCAGTATAAGAAACTGAAACCAGAAGTTAGCATTGCTTAGCTCCACACAAACCCATGAAAACCCACTTACAACTGCTTAAAAGTGCCTTAATCACTCTGTATCCAATGGCCCTTGTTCTGCCCATCAACAAAATAAACAGCCTCCCCAAGGCTCGAACCAAGGACCCTGCACAACATAGACAAAGCAGTTTACCTCCAGGCCATGTCAGATATATATAATTCTGATGTTTTCACAAAAATATCATCCTGTACAGTCATTCAACAGTACAGGAAATGTATTTAAATATGTAGATGTATATATCTATTTATGTATTTATTTATTTTACATGTGTTAACTGTATTAGTCTGACTGAGCATTTGGCTCATTTTCAGCAGAGACCCAGGAAGAAAAGCTCCTCAGTGAATAAAATGTAACAAAGTCCCATTACAGTCAGCAAAAAAGTTACTATCAGGTTACAATAGAATGTGAGTGTGTTTATATATTTCTATCTAAATAGATACATAAATAGATATATACATATGAATCTTCTATAGATATATATGTCTACATATATATGTCTATATATATATATATATATATATATATATATGTCTATATATATATATATATATATATATATATATATATATATATATATATATATATATATATATGTATATATATAAGCATATATGCATATACAGATATATAGCTTTAGATATAAAAGAGAACATAACAAATACGTTTATGACCACAGGCACCATTAATGGGGGTGAGGGGGCCCAAGCTACATATGTCTTGTACGTTTTGATATTACCCCCCCCCCACAGCCAAACAGGTCTGCCCTGTAATACAATACCAACTGTTGCAAGTCTCATAACCAGGACCCGACACAACATGGGCACAAGATGTTAACAGTAATCCATCCCACCTGTATGATGTCAGGCTGGTATCAATAATATATCATGCAGTACAGTCTGGCTATCATAGGGAATGTACAATGTGGAAGCAATAAACATTCCTAAGATACATATACACACACATATATATGCAGATACATACATATATATATATATATATATATATATATATATATATATATATATATATATATATATGTAACTACACATACACACACAGAGATATGTATAGGGAGATACAAATTTAGAGAGTGCAGACCATACGGAACAGCCGGTATTCCTATAGCTGCCACCTTATCAAATGGACACTGTATGAGTCAACTATATAGAATACAACTGTTGCCTGAAACATATACCCACAGAGAGGTCAAAGGATATAACAACACACAGAGGTTTGCATACATAAGAACGTTTATTTGTGTACTAGTGTACTATTACAGGTGTATATGCCATGTCATATAGCTGTTTAGACTTTGAAATATATATAAATAGACTAATGCAACTCCCAAACAGATCAATTAGTACAGTATTCCGGAAAGCATAACATGTGTTGCTGTCCAGGACAAGGCCTTCAAGTAGTGCAACAGTAAAGACAGATTAGGCCACAGGATAACAATCAATCAACAGTAAGTAATGCAGCTGTATAGTCCAGCAGCCTCTAACTACACTCTGTATGCAATCCCTAGGGGGAAAAGACTTCAGTTGACACAATAGGGTGTACATCTTACATAACAAGGCATAACTGACACCATTACAATCACACTGACAAACAGAACAGTCTGTATGGCAGGAAGCAGTAGGCCTGCATTTTCCCTAGGTGAATTGTATGGTAATGTTAATCCAGATACCTTAAGGCAGCTTACTCCTGATATCCCTCACATGTTGTAACAGCCTAGGTTAGTTATGGTGCATCCCCCCCATAGACTGACATACAGGGGCATATACCACTGTTACATACACTGACCTCTGGACTGCAGAAGGGCACACATGTATTGTGTAGATGATGCCCACACATATATAGACCCAAACCCACAATATGTGTGGGAGCCACAACAGCAGTGGAATGATGGCAGGAATAGCAGCATGACATACTCACAGCCCACTACATAACAACCCCTAACAGCATGTCATATGGACAAAGCCTGGTATGTAGGTGGAAGACAGAGGCCGGAATGCAGGCCCATATGTGAAATAGTGTTGTCATACACTAAGCAAGTTGCTGGTGTTACGGGATAGTCTGCAGCATACCCTTATTCAGGAATATGAAGTCAGAAACACAAATGGATGTAGCCATGTACTGATAGCACTCAACACACACACTGCCAGTGATATATCTGACACAAGACCTGTGTGGTGGACAGACAAAACATAACAGGCACACCTCTGGCCATCAAGTGGATAGACCCACAGTTGAGAGCTATGCAGACAGACTGCATTCCATGTTAAACTAGTATGTACACACAAACCTTGTAACACTGGTGCTATGCAATGCATACAACAGTACAACTCACACTCTGTCTGTAGTTCTGGAATCTTATACAAATATGTAGCTGGCCTGAGTGTGCAAATTCTCTTCTAAGAGGCATTGCTACCTGCTGTCTGCAACACTGCTACCCACACACAGGAAGGATTTCCACCATACAGGAAAGGTAAAGGGACCACACCCACATGATGTAGGGATTTATAGTAGTGGGTTGCCATGACAGTGGAAATTGGAAGTACTACACAGCATGTTGCATGCAGATAGCAAGTGGAGGACACTGATTGGTGCAGAGGCCATCATCTGATCATGTGCATCACCTACAAAAGCAATGCTGCAATATATTCCAAGCAGCTCAATCCATTTACTGGAGAGAAAGGGACTGAGAGAGAAACCAGAACCACAACCAAAACCAAAACAAAGAAAGCAGGCTAAGGCCAAAGCCAAAGAGAAAAGAAAAACCTCCTCCAAGGAAGCCATCCAAAACAGACCTCATTCCCACAACAGGTATGTGAAGTATATATGCATGTAATTGACTGTAGTACTTGGTACATAATACTGGGATAGATGATGTGGAATGATATATATATATATATATATATATATATATATATATATATATATATATATATATATATATATGTGTGCCATCAGGTGTTGTAATGATGTTCAGCTGAGCAACTGCTATGGACAATAGAGTCTGTCCCTGTAGGTAGTAGGCCATACCCGTCAAATGTCCCGAGCAGCACTGACAAGATGTAAGCAAACATAGTGTGTATTGTGAAATGGAAAGGATGTATATTACTGTGGCCAATAGCTGGTGGTGGAAGTAATGTCATAATGATGGACACGTGGGTTCCAGAGACCACCACTTGCATGACACTCAGGTTAACATGTATTGTAGCATGCTGAAATTCCATAGGTGTGTAATAGGCTTACCTGCAATCTAGCCCTATATATACCCATAATGTTAGGCTGGGTCCATATGTGGCACCTGTCTGTGTTGTAGCAAGGCAGAACAGTGCAGCTGTGCCAGAAGGAGAGTTAGAGATTGTGGACCTGATGTCTGAATGTACCCAATATAGAGGTATATAAATGTGTATACACACACACACATATATATATATATATATATATATATATATATATATATATATATATATATATATATATATATATATATATATATATATATATATATATATATATACAACATAAAATATATCTACACACACACACACACACACACACATATATATATATATATATATATATATATATATATATATATGTGTGTGTGTGTGTGTGTGTCTACATATATACAAACACACACACACACACATATGTATGTAAATACATGGCCCCTATATTACCACCACAGTGCTGCATGCTATGTGTGAGGGAACATCACACTTAGCAATGCACACAGATATATACAGTTGTAAGTGTGTGCAACATGGATAATTATATCACATGTGAATCCCTTGTTTGGACCACATTGCCCTTGTCTGTGAAGTAGAGAATGGGAAAATGGGAAAGGATAGCAGGTATATTTGTGTAGGTGGTTCTGGTCCCTAGATATATGGGACAGCCTACAGGGGTGGTATATGACACATGTGGTGGGTAAACACCCTGGATGGTGTGTGTGGTCTGCGATGTGGAAGCCCCGTGAGCCCTCATATGGAAATAATGGGAAAAGGCCACTATCCATTGCTAGTCACAACAGCAGTTCCACGGCCCTCTAGGTGCCTGGCCTGGAGGCTGAGCAGGAGAAGCATGTGAACCCTGTGATTGTGTACTGTGGTCCTCAAGGTGCTGTAGCACATCCCACAAGTTTCTGTGAAGCCCCCTACGGAACAGACCCTGGACCTGACCTCGGGTGACAGGATCATGTCTGTGTGAAGGTAGAGCTGGACCAGTAGATGAGGAGGCCCCAGGGTGGGTCCCACATGTGATATGGGGTGGTAACATGGCCAGATGAGGTGAGAGAGGTGGTTCTGCTGGCAACTATCCCCTAAACATGCTATTGTGTCACTGTTATAGAAAATATGTGGGTAGTAGTAGTCCACACAATCCCGGAACATGACCAACAGCATGCATAGATATCCCCAATAACACAGAATGACAGATGGGCAGCAATCACATAGCAAGCATACCGCATGCATATATGGAACGATAGTGGCCTTGACAATGACATGCATGTGAAATATTCCTTAACAGGCCAGCAATGATAGTTTCCCCACAGGGAACATGGCTACAAACACATAGCACAAAGCATGGTACAATACAATATATGTCCCAATGGTAGGTAAGCTGTAGCCATACCTATTGAGTTATGTGAACAGTTTGTTGTCGCTGATATGGTGGTGGGGGGCAGAGATATGTATTAAGAACTATGTTAACCTTGCTGTATGAGTTGCTCAGACCTGTTTCGATCTTTATGTCTTTCAGGCAAGATGTCGCACGGCCGTTACCAGTACATTCAGCGGCAGAAAATGAGGTCATACTGAACCACCTGATACAGCACTACCAGGTCCTATTCAGCAGGACAGCCCATGAGCAGCAAGAGTGGACCGCTTTGTGGAACAATCTAGTCCACAGGATTAATGATGTCGGCCTGCATAACCGCAGTTATGAACAGGTCTGGCATCATTGTAGTGACCTGCTTTGCAATGCCCATTGGTGTGCTACTGCAGTCTGGGGGATCACCTCGCAACAGGGGAGGGGTCATGCCATCCATCACCCCCTGACATCTGTTGAGGAGCTCTTTGCCAGCCTCGTGGTGCCTGCCTGCTCACACACCCAACAACTGGCAGCGACCATTGTGGAGGTTTGTGCTACCCACACACCAGCTGAGGAGCATGCAGGTAAGGCCACAGGGCACATCAGTAGACCACTGATGCGTATGCATCTGCATCTGTACAGGTAGATCATGCATATGTGAAATGTCATATATATATTTATATATATATATATATATATATATATATATATATATATATATATATAGTCTGTTGCTGCGTAGTAGTAATAAACAGATGTGCATAAGCTGTAGTATTGTGGACTTGTACTGCTGATGTACTGTAATGCTGAACCCACCTTGTAGCAATGCCACAGCTGTGGCCACTGACATCACATCTCTCACACTCTTATGTAGGTCCCTCTGGTATACCACCAAGGCAGTAGCCTGTAGCTTGTGAGTATGGTTTATGTTCATGCTTGCCAATACACCAGGCATGTAACGGCTATGGTATACTCCATGCACACTTCCAACACACCCACCCATAATGCATGCCGTACATGTTCACATATTGTTGCTGTTAAATGCACTGCATCACAGTGGTGACCATGATGTCAGACACCTGCAAGATAACTAACATCATGTCATTGTGAAATGTTTCCACAGGGAGGAACACAATGGTGGGTCACATGGCCTACATTAGGGACATGTGTGAAATATCACCCTTATACAATGCTACAACAGTGCATATACTAGTATTACAATGACAGCTGTTATAGATCTACACTATGGCATAACATTATACTGTGGTCCACATTATTAGCTGGGACAAGGCTGTGGTGTTCAGTGTTTGGGACACTGCAAACTGACACACATGTGTAGGCTATAATTGTCAAGCTTCTGCAAAAAGACCGAAGGTGGGGAAGGTGTGTCATCATGACATACAAGTGTACTGCAGCAGGGATCCTAAGGATGCTAAGAATGGCTGTATCTACAGACAGTCAGGTTCAGGAACTGTGGCAAATGTAACCTTAACTCCACAGCAATAGTGATGGCAGAGTGTGAACTCTAAGGGATGTGCACATGAGTAGACCTTGCAATGATGCACAGTTGGGGGGGCATGTGTAGGGCAGACTGACCAAATACTGGCAACTGCAGATGGCCCATGCAAGTATACCCCTGCCAGGAATAGTGACCGCTGTAGTACATATAATAATAGGTGCAATAAACTGTCATGATAAGGGCATGCACACATATGCTCCTACGGAGTGTATGCATCGCAGTCAGCATCTGCACACCTAACACATTTCTTAGACACTGCATGTGAATGTAGAAGACATATGTCACATATCAGGCTCATGTAATGTTAATATATGCGGTGATGTGGTCCTATGACATATCAAGGAAGAGTGCATCATATCAATAAGGGTGTGTACACTCCCCATAGCCACAGAAAGGTCTGAGGGTTGTCAGTGTAATAGTATCGTATTGGTCATACATGCGCCACTGATGATGTCTGTAAACCAGACATCAGGCATTCACAGATGACATCTGTCCACATATCATCCCAGGGATGTGTCGCTGAAACACATAAGGGCTGTGAGCATTAGAACAGACATAACTGACACAGTAATACACATTCAGCAATGGTTTGTACACCTGTGAGGTTTGGTGCACAGTACATGGCAAGGTGCAGAACAGGTGCACAGCAATACTACATGGGTGCAGTGTTTTCCAGGGGAAGGAGCATCACCTACTGACACAGCTCATGCATCACACACATGTATACTGTTGCTAGCATGGATTGACTATAGCTGCACTGCATACTGCTGAGTACCATATGTTATGCATGTTGACAGATGGGTAATGGGAGGACTGTGTGTACTATCTCTGTGCAACCTCACCTGTAGGTGTGTGTGTGTGTGTGTGTATGTGTGTGTGTGTGTGGGGGTTATTTTGTATGTAAGTGCAATCTGGTGGAGTGGAGGGGGATTGATGCATGTAGGATGTGTGTGCGTGTGCATGTGTGCTTGTGTGGGTGTCCATAAATGCACATGTGTGATTGTGGGGTTGTTCATACAGTAGTACTACCCATTGGGATCGTGTAGTACATGGACATGGACTGACACATGAGACACCAGGAATACTTGTCTGATATGTAATCACAGGACAGCTGATAGTATAATAGGGTCTGTAGCATGGAACACGCATTGGGAGGGAAAGTAGACACCAGGTATACCCTTATTATTGCAATCAGCAGAAAGGTGAACAACTGCTCACATATGCAGCACTACAGATGCATTGAAGAATTACTAAACAACACCAGGGAGTGTATCCATATATTACTGTTGTCAATATAAGTTGATTGAGCAGCAGATCTGGCATGTACTGAGCAATAGTTACATATGACACTCCAGTGCGTGACATTATGGAGTGAACATAGTAGCCCCTAACATATAGGGCTATGCTCTTGATGTCCAGACATACCCAGGGTGAACACTGAATGACAGCAGTGAGGCCATGTAAAACCTACTCCACTCAAGTCAACGAGGTAATGGAGTAACAGGTCTTGTCTTATGATCACTCATCTAGGCATTTAGAGGAATGATACATTAATGAGTGGTATTAATTAATGTATGTTACCAAGTGTGATGCAGGATGGGAAACTTATGTGAATAAATGTGGGGCTGTCTGTAAACTCAGGGACAGGTAGGCATTATGGTGGAAATTCAGTGTGTGTGTGTGTGTGTGTGTGTGTGTGTGCATGTGTGTGTGTGTGTGTGTGTGTGTGTGTGTGTGTGTGTGTGTGTGTGTGTGTATGTGTGTCATGTTTTGCAGTACTGTACAGGTCTTAAAGTGCATTTCTTGTTTCCCCCCTCAGGTGGCAAGGTGGATCAGGGTCCCTCCTGCATGCAATCTGATGTTGGTGTCCATACAGACACTGTTGAGACACAGAAGGGTTTGTCAAAGGCCAGAACTGTGCCATTGTTTGATATCCCTCTCTTAGCCACACCAACTCTGCACACAGTTAGCGTGCCTATACATACCCCATCACCAGTGGCCATAGGAGAGGGGCAGCTGGTGGTTGGTGGCTGTACAAAGGATAGTGTGGTATCTATGCCTACTGTGTGTGGTCACAGCAGGCATAGCCAGATGTCTGGCAGGGCACCACATAGGCAGATGTACCAGGGTGCTCGTGGTAGGGCCACTGGTTATCATGCCCTTGGCAGACGCACCACAACTGGTACCACCTGGCGCATGGTTCAGATGGTCATGGGGGTGCAAGCACATATGGAACTGTGCACCAGACAGGACCTGAGGCTGCAGAGGGCTGCTTTCTCATATATAAGCAAAAACATCCATGAACTTGCTGGTGCACTCCGTGATTATACCAATGTCATGGATAGACAGTTGGGTGAGATGGTGAGCCTCATCGACCATGGTTTGTCCAATGTCGAACATGTGGTGGGAGTGGGGTGACAGCCACGTGATTGTTGGCCAACAACACCAACAGCTGACGGTCAACGTGGACATGCTAGGACACCAAAGCGCAATCATAGTGGCAGTACCAGCCACAGCACTGCAGGGGGGGCACTGTCCACACCACACCAGGCCACATGCACATGGCCCTGATCAGTCCCAGGAGGGACCTGGTCCAAGTGGGCATCTGTCATCATCAGGGGAGAGTAGCACATCCAGACCTGTACCTGGAGGTGCTGATGGAAACCTGGCAGGCACAGTCTGTGTGTCCATGGCCAGAGGCAGTGAATTACACACCCTACCAGGTATGGTCTGCAGCTGTCCAGGAAACACCTGTGTAGGGCAGTCACATGGCAGAACTGTGTGCATGCATACCCACACATTATACGAACACACCTAGGGCAACCCCATACTTACACACACCACATCACCAACCCTTATTTTAACTAATTACACCTCTCATCCACACACATGGTGTCAAATGGATGGCCCACCCTTGGTCTCTGGTAAACCAACAACATACCCTGTGCATATGATGATACCTGTGCCACATCCCTGACACCCATAACATTGATGCAGGGACAGGCTAATATGGTTCTGATGCACACGGTGACCATACTACAGCATACCAATGTACTGCTGTGTAACATGGTGTCAGGAGTAATGTATAATGCATACATGCCTGGTAGTGTAGATGTCCAGCCATGATGCATTATAGCTGTTAGTAACACTGAGTGATTGTGGTCTCTATAATGTTATCCATTTGTGTTGCAGGTGTATATGTGTCAGCAGGAGGATGGTCTGCAGTCATATTCCAGAAGGGGTATGTCACTGTGGTGACACCATGGCTGTGCCATATCTTGGTACAGTTGAACACATGTCACAGGTTTGTATAACAGTTATTGCATGTGCCACATGGACAGGTGACCCGCTGGGACATGTATAATCAGCAACCTGATGTAGATCCATCCATATACACACACACTCTTACTTGGCAACACTGGGACTAGACCCCTACCTAGGTATGTAGTGCTACTGAAGTGTGTGCCTGTCATTGCACACACCACACAGTGTTTGAGGTGAGGTGGGTTCCAGGTTACATGTTACATGCAGAACATCCCCAGACATGTACAGTATGGTAATGGGGGATGTAATGGTTGTATATGGACAATACATAGTGTGACATACCATCATATACACATTAACAGACACATAACAGGCAGACACACATCTGAGAAATCTGGGCCTATCAGTGATAACTAACTTGTCAGTGTGTCCAATGTGTTACAGGTAGGCTGCATACAGCACATGCATAACTGGGCTGGATTGTGGTATCAGTTACCTGTATGGTTGATGGTGACAGTAGTCACCATACAGTGGTACATGGGACATATACCGGGTGTACCATGGTGCAATGACAGTGTACACAGCACCCACATCCCACAGTGGATATTGTACTTACTGAAACCCATGATGACACTGTTTAGTTTATTTCGTTTTTTTATGATTAGTATATGTTATGTTTTTACTAGGAATTTAATTTCAGGTTTCACTTTAATATTTAATTGATTGTTGGCAAATTTTTCTTGATTAATTAACTCATTACATATGTGAGTCTTCAGATATAAAGTGTGGCTTTATGCAGGCATTGGTATTCTGAAGAAGTCCGTGTTTTAGGATGAAACCTAGGTCAATCGTTGGTTCTGTTATTGTTTTTTTGCAATAAATCCATTTTCGGCTTGGACTTCGTTTCTCCGTTTGAATTCCATGATGACACTCTAACATACCTACCATCACACATTGCCTATGACTGCAATACAACCCATTGTACATCCCAACAGTGGTACTACAGGGATATGCATCTAATGCGCATGCCACAGGCATAGTAGGTTGTTGCATTGTCATGCCTCACCTAAGGGCAACAACAACACTATCCATACTACTGTGTGGCAATGCGTATTGTAATAGGGATATGTGGCCTTGGAATGCTGTACCATACAGATATACAGACATGTACACATACACATACTTGCCAGAACTCAATGGGTATCCCATGCCTATAGATCCATTTGTACAACACTGTTGTGCTGTTAATGCAAGGCTTATGTAGCCATTATGGAGAGGAGCGCAACAGCAACATCTTACTATGGCAATGGGGGTTGCGGTGGGTGTGAAGGCTCTCATGGTATTCCCAAC